>NC_143181.1:7277727-7580757 GCF_047325235.1 Durio zibethinus
TACCCATTTGATCTTTCAACTCATTTTGGGATGAATTTAGAATTCTAAAGTGCATGATGGAATGATCAAGGAAAAAGAAAAAAAAAGGAAAAAGACATGGGGCTCTAGGGTAAAACCCCCCCAAAAAAGGTAGTCTAGAGCAAGGTTGAAAGCCATGAAACCAATGCTATGCATAAGAAGTAAGAGAAGAAAGTATGAAGCCACCAAGATTTTTGAAAGATCTAAAAAGGTTAATGCACTGAAAGTTTTGAAATCCATCAAAGGACCAATTTTGAAAATGTGAGGTTTTTTCTCTCGTTCCTAAATGACTTTTCAAAATTTTGAGTCTGCCACAGTTAACCTTGACATTAAAAAAAATGCCACATTTGAAAACTAAAGAAAGTGTTGAAATGTTTGGTTTTCAAAGGATTTCTACTTTTAGAAAAATTTATGTCTCATTTGTGAGCCCAGATGAAAAGTATACATCTTTTTTGTTCCCTTTAAATGGTGAACCTTTCTTGAATAAATTGAAACCTTAACATGTTGAACCATTTGATCCATTGTCACATATTTCATTTCTCATAAGAAACATCAATTTTCAAAAGGCTCTAATGTCACATTTGTTTAGATATTTCATTGTTTGTGACCATAAAAAACTAATTATATAGGGTAATTTTATTGATCATTTTAGAAATTTTGAATGATTAATCACATATTTTTGTGAAAAATAAAAAAAATCATGTTTAGGTGTAAAAGAAAATTCTTGAATTGTGAGAACCTTCAAACTTGTTTGAATTTAAGAGAGAAAAATGTTTTCATTGAAGAATTAAGAAAAAAAAATTTTTTTGGAATGAATGTGGTGGTTAGTCTTTTTGATTTTGCGATCAAGTCCAAAACACATGTTGCATGTTGTGTGAAAATGGAAATAACTAGGAAAATGTGTTGAAAAATGGAAGAAAAATTTATAAAGCATGTTTGAAAAGCAAAGAAAGAAAAAATTGGAGAAAAATGAGATAAAAACAAATGAAGGATTGGAAAAGGGTAAAGTGGAATCATTTTGGAAAGAAGTTGGAAAACTTAATTTGAGTGATAAGAGGGAATAAACAAAATTGAGAAGGAAAAATTTTAAAGAAGCGTATTTTTAGTATTTGCATCTTTTGACGCACATCTGCATCAGCATAATACATTGGTGTTTGCATCTATGTTAGGGTATATGCATCCTAAAAGTCTTTACATTTGCATTAACACTTTTGAAATGGAATTTTGAAGTTGCAGGCAGCATCACATTATTAAAAAAAAAAAGAAAAAAATTGAATTTGCAAGTTTACATTCGCATATTTGGGGCATTTGTATCATGCATGAACATTTGCATTTGAATTGGTAAAGGGTATTTGCATGTGAAAATTTTGTTATTACATCTTTGTTGGATATGTTTGTGTCATGAAAAAATTTACATTTACATCATTGTAGGGGCATTTACATGGAAAAATACTGACATCTACATTACATGGATAAATTGGGCATTCACATTTTTTTCGGGTATGTTTACAATGTGGAAATCATTTGCATTAAAAATCACAAGAAAAATTTTTGCACCTATGATCAATTGCATTGGTATAGAGATATTTACATTTTTACCATCTATCTTAGGATTAGATATTTGCATCATAATTTCATTTGTCAATTTTGCAAACAGTGAAAAAATAATGTGGACATTGTTTTAAGTTCTAAAAAAAAAAGAAAAGAAAAAAAATTACCAACGAAAAGTCTATCAAGAAAAAAAAAAGTTTGTCAAAAAAGAGAAAAGAAAAAAAAAGGAACAATAGCAAAAAAAAAATAAAACAAAAAAAAGAGAGAAAGAAGTCTATCACGAAAAAAATAAGAGAGACATAAGCAAAAAAGAAAATAGTTTGACAAGAAACTAAATTGTCAAAAAGGTTTGAAGAGTCGAAAGAAAAGGATTTGCAAAAAATAAATGGGTTGTTGAAACAATGATTGAAAAAGATGAGATACGATACAAGATAAGCTTTAATCCTAGTTTAGTTGGCACTTAGATTTTAAGCCCAGTCTAGTTGACATCTATATCAAATTGAGTCCAGTTTAGCTAGCACTCAAGCCTATATTAGCTGGCACCTCAAGCCTAGATTAACTGGCATGTAAGCCTAAATCAATTGGCACCTAAGTGCAAAATAGCTGGCACCTAAGTGTAGATAAGTTGAATCTAATTCCAAATTAGTTGGCATTTTAAACCTAGTTTAGTTGACACCCAGATCAAATTAAGCTCATTTAGATGGTTCTCAGATCAAACTAAGCCTATATTAGTTACACTTTAATCCCAGATTAGCTGGCACTTTAAACCCAGTTTAGCTGACACCTAGATCAAATTAAACCCAATTTAGATGGTGCTCATATCAAACTAAGCCCATATTAGTTGGCACTTTAAGCTAAGATTAGCTGGCACTTTAATCCCAGATTAGCTGGCACTTTAAGCCCAGATTAATTGACACCTTAAGCATAAATTAGTTGGCACCGACATGATTTAAGCTTAGTTTAGCTAGCACATAGATTTTAAGCCCAACAAAATTGGCACTAATTAAAAAAAATGTTGAGATCAAGTTTTCTACAAAATTATTCAATGGTGATATCCGAAGTTCAAGAAATCTTAAAATTTGAATGTTTCCTTTTTTACAATCAAGTTTTTAGAAAATGCTTTGTAAGTCTTCTAGGCAAAATCTTAAATCTTTGAATGATCTCCAAAACCTAAAATTTTTTACATTACTTTCAAAACCTCTAGACATAATCTCTAAAACCTTGGGAGAGTCATTTTCAGACAAATTTTTGAAGTTGTTAAGCTTTTGCTTAGATAAGCCTTTTTCAATATGAGAATTTTTAAAGTCATTAAGCCTCTACTTAAAAGAGCCATTTTAAGTTTTCAAAAGTTGTCGGACCTCTTCTTAGAGCAGCCTTTTAAATTTTCAAATGTTGATCAACCTCTAGTAAGATGAGCATTTCGATTTGATTTTTAAAGTTAAGAGTTTCTTGATTTGATAAAAAAAATCAAAAATAAAAAATCTTTGGACTTTGGACAAAATTATTATCTTTGTCTTTGTCTTATTTTTTATTCTCAGTAATGCACAAAGAGGGATAGCTGTGGACACCAAGTTTGTCTAGGTTTTTCAAAGTCAAGCCCAATTTCATTTATTGGGCCTAAACCCACTGTTTTTATTTCATTTTTATTTTATTATTTATTTAGTTTTATAATTTAATATTAAATAAGATATTAATCAAATATCAAACAAAAAAAAAGATAAAACATAAAAAAAAACAATTAATTAAAAAAAAGAAACAAAGAAACAAATGGGGCCGATGGCAATGGTATCATACGGTAATGGGTACTGTACATGGCACCATTACCACCCACTCCCTTGTAGCCACTGGTTTTAAGCCTTGAGCCAAGCCTTTAACTAGCCTACACATTACCACCCATTCCCTATGCACCATAGCCTGAACCACCTGCCTTTAAACCACTTACCTTGAACCACCCCCTAACACTCCCCTAAACCTTTACAGCCATCACCCACTTCTTTGTAGCCACTAGCCCTAAGCCTTGACCCCTTAATTACCTTACACACTGCCACCCATTCTCTGTGCACCATACCTTAAACCAACCTACCTCTGAACCACCTATCCTAAACCACCTTTTTTGGACTCCTCTGAACCTTCACTATCCACCACCTATTCCACCAACTGTCCCTAGGTAGCCGACCCTATAAAAACTCCACTGCCCACCCAAAAAAAAGAGGAGTCCCTGCCCAAAAGCCTTATCGAAAAATACCCAAAAAAAGGAGAAAATTTGCCAGAAAACCACAAAAAAATTACTAGAAATCCTACCAGGAAAAAACGAAAAAAAAACATAAGGCTTTTGTCAAACCAAAAAAATCTTTTCGCTTTCCCAAAAATCTAAAAAAAAAAAAACCAAACACAATAAAAAAAAGTCCCATAGGACAGGGACCCAGTACTATCAAACCCAAAAAACATAAGGCTTTTGTCAAACCAAAAAAATCTTTTCACTTTCCCAAAAATCTAAAAAAAAAACCAAACACAAAATAAAAAAAGTCCCATAGAACAGGGACCCAGTGCTGTCAAACCCAAAAAGCAAAAAAAATAAAATGAACATAAAAAAAAGGTTATTTTTGACCAAAAGTTTGAGGTTTGATCTACATTGATTGGGTTTTTTTTTGCAAAACAGAGGCCATATTTGGGATGAAAAGATCGAAGGGAGCTTTTTAAAAATTTTCGATGAAGATTACCAGCAGTTAGTGACGTATGACTGATTTTTGGGTATATTGGCTGGCATTGGTTGAGAGAAAAAAGAAGTTTTATTTTATTTTTTTTTAAACAAAGAGGGAAATGAGCTACAAAAAAAAAGTTTATAAATAGGCAGAAAGGATCCAAAACGACATCGTTTTGGCAACCCCATGATCCGCGTGTCCACCAGCGAGTCGACTTAAGGTTGTGCACTCGACCCGGTATTCACTTGCCCTTTTAGTCGAGATCGATCTAGTTGAATTTTTTATAGTTTTATTAAAAATTAAAATAAACCTTATAAAATAATAAGAATAAAAGCAAATGAGTAATAAATAATAATAAATAATAAATTTTTATGAAAAAGAAATATATGAAAAATTTTAACTAATTTAAGAAATTTGTAAAAGTGAGTTTGCTCAAAAAATCTGCTAAGATGTTGAGGATTTTTAAAGATGTTCATTTTTCTTTTGAATTTCGAAACCCTAAAACTCCTAACCTTAAAACTCTGAAAACCTTAAAAATCCAAAATTTTAAACCTTAAATACTCAAAATCCTAAACCTTCAAAACCTTAAACCTTAAAACTCGAAATCTAAAGTGCAAAACCCAAAACCCTAAAAACCCTAAACATTCGAAACCTTAAACCCTACAACTTAAAACCCTAAAATTGTGAACCTTTAAAACCCTAAACTCTAAAATCCAATACCTAAACCATAAAACTTGAAACCTTAAAATCCTAAACCCTCGAAACCTTAAAATTTCAAATCCCTAAATTTTGAAATCTTAAAATCCAAAACTTTAAAACTCAAAACCCTAAAATCATAAACCCTTAAAACCCTAAAATTTCAAAACTTTAAATTTAAAAACTTTAAAATCTAAAACCTGAAGCTCTCAAAACCATAAACCCTAAAACCTCAAAATGTCAAAACCAAAACCTTAAAACCTAAAACCTTAAAACTTTGAAAACCTAAAATGAGACTCTAAAACTTAAAAAATAACCAAAACCCTAAATTTAATCCAAACCCTAAATTTGACACGCAACCTCGAATTATTACTCGAAAATCATTCAAACCTTAAAGTCTCAACCTAAATCCACACCCAAAACCATTCCAAAATTCTAAGGATACGTGTGAAAATATCACATGAAGTAATTTGTTGCCGTATGCCGCCTAAATGATAGGGTATTTAAAAAATTTTATTTCATTAAGTTTTTTGTATGAGTCCTTAACTCGTGGTAATAATGGGATTAAAATAAAGGAAAAAATAAAATGAGATCTTAAATATAAATAGTTGCACCTAAACTGTTCCTCGATATTGGGTAGTTAGAGTGGTCAATTATATTTAAGAACCTGATTTCAAAATGCATTTCATTACCTTGTATAACATCCATTGGCATACATCCATCTATTCATTATTGTTTGTACTTGTTTCGCATGTTTGCACTTTTAATTATCGTTTGCTAGCTAATTATACCATCATTAGTTTCTTTCGTATAAAAATATATTTTTTAAAAAATGTAGTTTAAATATATGAAATTATAAAATAAAACAAAAATAACATTATGAAAGAAATAATTCTTGGTACTCTGCCTAGAAGAACAATTATCTTCTACAAAGAATGTTATTTTCAATTTTAAAAAATATTATAATAAATCTTAGGTGAAAAGAACTATCTCTAAATTCTACCTAGATGTTGAAGAATTTTAAAATAATTCTTTATCCTAAAAATTTTTACAGTATTCATAAATAAATGAGTAATAAAATCAATTTTCTCTTTTCAAATATGAGGGGAATTATTATTAAATTTCAAGTTGAAACCATTTTATCCAACGCCAAAAATAATGCATGATTAATTGGCACCAATTTTCATAGGTGCTAGGGGGTGCTGATCATTCCCCATGCATAATCAACTTCTGAACCCAATTTTATTTTCGTAGCTAAAATTATGTTTTTGATAAACTTTAAACTTGTTTTAACACTTTATTAAAAAGATAAACTTTTAGGTGGCCAACCACACTCTAAAAAAAGTTGGTGGTGACTCCTTCATTTTTTTTATTATAAAATCCTTTCGTCTAGCGATCCCAAAGCTGTTATGATAGGTGTGTAATGATGCCATTTTTTAAAAGGTTTTATTCATCCCTAAAGTATTATTTACTAATAAGTGTGCAAAAAGATTGCAAGCGATAAACCTTAAGGATACAATGAAGCCCAGTGACTGACTATGTTTTGTACTAATGAAATCAATTCACTGAATATTTACTGATATATTTCAAGATCACCAAACTTTTATAAATATTTTCTGTAGAAAAACTTTATAAAAGAAATTAGGAGTTTATTTGAAGAATGAGGGAAAGTTTTGAGAATTGTTTTAATCTTTTTTCAAAAAATAGAAGAACTTATATAGTTGTTAAGTGTCCTTTTATTTTACAGATATAAATGTCTATTTTGAATAGAAAGAAATTGTTTAATTTTGAATACTTAAAACCGTTAATTTTGAACAAACTTATCTATCGGTTTTATACTTAATTGTTTGTCTGTTTTGAATAGACTAAACCACTTAATTAAAAATTAAACTTTAAATAAAATAAAATAATATTTTTTTTACTGCACTACACGTGCCAAGTGGCACATGTCAAGTGCCACGTTGCAAGTGCCAAGTGCCATATGTCCATTGTTTCTGTCTTTTTTTAGAAAGCCAGAAGATCTTATATAGTTAATTAAATGTCCTTTTATTTTACAGATATAATTGTCTATTTTAAATAGATAAATTATCGAATTTTGAACAAACTTATCTATTGGTTTTATATAGACTTAACTATCTGTTGTTTTATACATACTTAACTAATAAGATAATTAAAAATTAAATTTTAAATAAAATAAAATAAAATATTATTTATTGCACTACACATGCCAATTGTCAAGTGCTAAATGCTACATGTCACGTGGCAAGTGGCAAGTGGCAAGTGGCAAGTGTCAAGTGTCATGTGTCCATTATTTTCGTCTTTTTGCATAAAACTAAAAAAGTTATATAGTTAATTAGGTGTGTGTCCATTATTTTCGTCTTTTTGCATAAAACTAAAAAAGTTATATAGTTAATTAGGTGTCCTTTTATTTTATTTTACGGGCATAATTGTCTATTTTAAATAGACAGAAATTGTATGATTTAAAATAATTAAAACTATCAATTTTGAAGACTTATTTTTGTTATAGACTTAACTGTATGTTTGTTTTACACAGACTTAACTAATAAAACACTTAATTAAAAATTAAATTTTAAATAAAAATAAAATAATATTTTTTTTATTGCACTGCACATGTCAAATGTCAATTGCCAAGTACCAAGTACCAAGTACCGAGTGCCATGTGTCCATTGTTTCTGTTTTTTTTTTCATAAAACTAGAAGAGCTTATATAATTGATTAAATATAATTTTTATTTAATAGATATAACTGTTTATTTTAAATAAACAAAAATTGTCTGATTTTAAATAATTAAAACTATCAATTTTAAATAAATTTATTTATCTATTTTATACAGACTTAATTATTTGTCTATTTTAGATAAACTTAACTAAAAAGATTGGCATTGCACATGCCAATTACCTAAGTGCTAATAATTAAATATAATTAAATATATTTATATATATGCAAAGAAAAACTTTTATTGATGTTTAAAAGTTGATACAGAAAAGGGCTAGAAAATACCCCTTTTACACGCCATATACTGTCCACTATTTCTTACAAAGTTTATAGATTTCACGGTGGGTGGAACAGGGAAATAATTCTCCTACACTGTTGCAACTCTGTCAACCGACAATCAACATAGAGAGAGTTGGTTAACTCTGTTCCTTACCACCACACTACATAATCTTCAGCCTGTCTCCCCTTGCTTTGGCTAGTGCATCTATCACGGGTCGAGACTCAAGCTCTGAACCCGTGCGGCTTCGAAATCCGGGCATTCATCCTTCCGGCGTCCCAGATCAGCCTGACCGTCACGGTTCACACCCTTGTGAGGTATTGTCTTCTTTGGCCCCCCTGGCCTCACGGTTTTATCTTACAAAAGGCGCCTCACAAGGCGGAGATGGTGTGAACCCTTTTATACCCCAGTGACCTTCCTATTATGTTCGATGTGGGATTCAGGACTCCCCCTTAGGTCTGTGACATTCTCCCACACCCAACCTCGTGACGCCCTCGTCACGAAGGCTGACCACCCTGTCTGCCTCCCTTGAGGTGTTCGGCGTGAATCGAACGGTAAAGGGCTGGCTCTGATACCATTTGTCACGGGTCGAGACTCAAGCTCTGAACCCGTGCGGCTCCGGGACCCGGGCATTCACCCTTCCGACATCCTAGATCAGCCTGACCGCCACGGTTCACACCCTTGTGAGGTATTGTCCGCTTTGGCCCCCCTGGCCTCACGGTTTTGTCCTACAAAAGGCGCCTCACAAGACGAAAATGGTGTGAACCCTTTTATATCCCAGTGACCTTCCTATTATGTTCGATGTGGGATTCAGGACTCCCCCTTAGGTCCGTGACACATCAACCAGCCCATTTGCCTCTCTGAATATCTTCTGGAAAGTTACATCACATTGCCAATAAGTTCCTTAATTTCGTTCATGGTAGACCACAATTGCCATGGGCATGATTCTTTCCTGGAACACCAATTTACTACAACTAATGCGTCAGATTTGATCACCAGTTTGGAGTTAATAAACCTACCAGAATTTACAAAAAGTTGAAGACCAGTTTTTACAGTCAAAAGTTCAGTCACATTTGAATCAAGGGTCCGTAAGGGAGAAGAGAATATTCCCAGAACTTTCGAGTTTGAGTCCCTTAAGCCCCCCTACAACCAGCTTGACCTGGTTTTCCTTTAGCTAACCAATCCACGTTGAATTTCGGGACACCTTCCTCTGGTGGGCACCAAGATCGATTAGGCCTATTAGATATTTTCATAGTAGATGGAACACGTGCGTAAGAATTTATCCACCAAGAAGACTCAGATATATATGCATCCTCCTCTAGAGCTTTCATCCTGAACATCGATCTGAGTTTAACTAGGAACAACAGCTCACCCATATTCAATTGCTCGTTCTCTAACACTACTTCATTTCTCATCCGCCACACTGACCAGACTGCTCTAGACACTGTAGGTGGAATTGATTTATAGAAACTAGGTGGCACCACTTTATGTTCCACCAATCTAGATACTCACACCAGAATATGTACATGTAGTTGCATGAAAATAAAACATGATATACCTCTTCAACCACCTGGTTACATCAAGGGCATAAGCATTGTGAGGAGAAAGTGGCATACCTCGATCTTTTAAGTAGGACTTTGTTGGTATCCTTCCCAAATAACTAGCGAGAAAAAGCACTGCACTTTAAAAGGGATCTTTAATTTCCAAAAGTGGCGTAACTCCGACAGAGATGAAGCATCGTTTGCTTGCTCTAGCAGTATGGACATTCTTTTAAAAGAGAACATCCCCACATTGTCTGATTCCGATACAATTCTAAGGGTAAGCAAAAGTTGGTTTGAACTGACTGGACCAACCAAAATTAAGTGAATTCGATTGATTTGATTCGGTCTATTCGATTTTAATTATAATCGATTTTTTAGATCGGTTAAATTAGTTAACGCGATTAATTTTTTATTTTTAAAATCAATAATCAAACCAATCGAATTAATTGACTTTCCAACAAGTAAAGGTAAAAAAATTAAGATGAGTATTTTATTTATTTTTCTCTTGTAAAATATTATTGAAATTATTAAATTTTTTAGTGATTTAGTTTGAATGATACTTGAATTTGAGTTTTATTAAATTGAATTTATAATTTAATAATTATTCATAATATGAGGAAAAAAATGATGAAAAATTCGGTTATTTAACCGAATCAATTTTGGTTGGTTCGATTATGATAGGTTATTTAAAAATTTTTGATCAATTTAGTTATTTATTAAATGAAGGTCAATTAATTCAATTATTGATTTTTTCAAATCAAATTAATCGAATCGATCAATTGCTTGCCCTTATACAATTCTGTTTCTTTTGAATCAATAAAGCCTGATGCCAAGTTTGATTGTAGATTCAACAGCTAGGACTAGGGGTGTAAATGATACATTAGTACTCGCAAGCTACTCGGGTTTGATTTGAAAAAACCTTGAATTTAGTTCGATTATTATCGAGTTGAGCTCGAGCTCGAGTAGCTTGACTTATCGATCGAGTCGAATTTAAGTATTCTTATATCCGGCTCGAGTAGCTCGCGAGCCTAATCGAGCTTTTATATTTAAATATATTTTTATTATTTTAATTAATAAAATATTTCGAATTCGAGTTCGAGCTCGAGCATAAATAATCGAACTCTTGTCGAGTATACAAATCAAGCTTATTTTTATATATTAATCGAACTTAATCGAGTGAGCTCGAGTAGCTCGAATTCGATCAAGAATCGAGCTCGAGCTTGAAAAATAAAACTCGATCGAATTCGAGCCGAGTATCGAGCCACGAATTGTGAGTTAAGCTCGAGCTCGAATTTTTTACTATATCAACTCGACTCGACTTGATTACACTCTTAGATAAGACCTTAATTAAGACCTACTTAATTTAAAAATTCAAATCTATGGTACATTAACCATTTAAATTCAATTATAATAAACTTCTACTCTTCAATTTAAATAATTATCTTATCTACTTATTTTCAATATGGAATTATTTTCTGTACTTTATTTTAAAAATCTCTGACACTTTGTTTGGTCTTATCTAACAGTTATGCTTTATGTTTCATTACGAAAAAAATTTTTACTTCGCCGTCTCATCTTTTTATCATTAAAACTCCTTTTCATCTTTCATTTAAATGAAGCATTCATGAATTTGTGCTCCAGTGTATCGGCCTTGAATTACATTTCTTTTGGGATATCATTATTAAAAATTTCATGTCTCCCTACTTTATTAACAAACGTAAATAACCAACCAGAACCTGAATTTTTGTACTTCTATATGCTTTCAATTTAAGTTCTTTTGTATATTGCCCTTTGTTTATTTAGATTTACTATAACCCTTTCTGTTTTCCTTTCTTTTGACTTTTCAAACAATTCGAAGCTAACAATTTTTATAAGAAGCAATACATGGAATGTCGAATTTGGCAGCAAAGTGGAGAAATAATCACTACTGTTTTTATGGGTGGCCATATAAATTTTAAAGGGTCGAGAATGAGTCCATTGTAGAAGTGATTCACAGGGCGGCAAGGCTACCATTTTTTGGTAAAAAATCAGCTTGATTAGGCTTCTTTAAAAATTTAATTTCCTAAACCTGCACGGAAGATAATAGTAATAGAGTGAGCAGGAATGGAATTGTGTGGTTATAGTAGATCTAGTAATTCGTATTTTCATGTCGTCTCTTATATTGTGTTTGAAATATATAATGACATGAATTATTAAAATACGAATATGATATTAATTATAAAATATGTTTAAATCTTAAACATAAATATTATATGTTTATTATATATATTACACGTGATACGACACGATTAACACGTGCACAATTAATCTATTTAAACATGATACGAATAAATATGAATAACTTGGATATATATGAATATACATAACTAATAAGAATATATACAAATAGATACGACTGATACGAATATATACAAGAACGTAACTAAAATAATAAATACTTATAAACTATTAATCATTTAAAACTTAATAAACTTAGCATATTAATAATATAAAAAAGTAGTTACATATTAAAAAAATTAACACCTATTTAATATGTATTTAATATATATTTAAATTTTAATATATATATATATTATATAACTATATTAATTTTTAGTATCAAATTCAAAATGATAAACTATTAAAGATTAAAAAATAAAATAATAATTTATAGGACTAATATTAATATTTATATTGTATTTATATTATTAATATAAAAATAATTTTATAATAATTATTAAATGAGTATCATAATTAAAAGATTAAAAATTAAAATAATCTTTATATGTTTATATTAAATTAAAATAAATATAAAAAATATGTTAAACATGTTAAACGTATTAAACAAACTAAACGTGTACTCATATGATAAGATTAAGTTAAACGTGTTAATCATATCGTGTCACGTATTTAAACGTATTAATATGTATAAAACACAAATTGTGTTATGTCAAAAAGAATAAACATGAAACATATTTTTTTAAAATAAATATAAAATTTTTTTTATCGTGTTTATATAATGTCACCGTATTATATCTAAAATTATCAGACTTAGGTTGCACTACATGTAGTTGACATCAAATCATGACATTGCCTTCCGTAAAATAAAGTTTCTTCTTTTCCATAAATTTTAAAAATTAAATTTTTTTTTGGTGAAATATTATATTTTTTTCTTCCATAAGTGCTTATATATACCCCACATTTGCCTCCTTAACTAATTTCCTTCATTTTTCTAACAATTTCTTCCCATTTCCATTCCTTAATTTCTCATGGAGACCACCAACGGAACATCTTTCAATAACCCAAAGATCACTGTCCCAGCAGTGAATGATGTTGAACAACAAAGAAGCATGGAACTTGAAGCAAAAGAAGATGAGTTCAATTACTCAAAACGATCACAATGGCTACGAGCTGCAGTCCTAGGCGCCAACGATGGACTTGTGTCCACTGCATCACTGATAATGGGTGTTGGTGCAGTAAAACAAGACATCAAGGCCATGGTACTAACCGGTTTTGCAGGTCTGGTAGCTGGGGCTTGCAGCATGGCCATAGGTGAGTTTGTTTCTGTCTACTCACAGTTAGATATAGAGTTGGCCCATATTAAAAGAGACAAACAAAGAGGTGAAAATAGAGAAACAGAAGAAGGAAAAATAGGAGAAAAGGAGTCTTTACCAAACCCTTTGCAAGCAGCTGCAGCCTCAGCCCTTTCATTTTCGGTGGGGGCAATGGTGCCATTGCTAGCTTTATCTTTTATAAGCGAGTATAAGGTGAGGTTAGGTGTAGTGATTGGTGCAGTCAGCACGGCTTTGTTGGTGTTCGGATGGTTGGGGGCTGTGTTAGGGAAGGCACCAACCGTGAGGTCTGCGGTTAGGGTCCTGGTTGGAGGATGGCTGGCTATGGCTATAACCTTTGGGTTAACCAAGTTGATGGGATCAAGTGGGCTTTGAACTTCCTGTTTAATTACTTTGCCTTCTAGCTAATATGAGTCATGGAAACTGTAACCATGTTGTTGTTGTTGTTTTCTTTATTTTTCTTTCTTTTAATTGTATATTTTCCTATGTTGCTTTTTCCTTGGACGCAATATGTGCATACCATATTAGCTATGATATATATTCCTATGTTGCTTTTTCCTTGGACGCAAGATTTGCACGCAATATGGTATGGAAATGATCCAAAATTTATCCAAATTTTAAAAAATTCAAAAAGAATTAATTTGAATTGATTCGATTCAAATTTAATTGATTCTAATATATTCATTTAACTTAAATATATATTAAACTTGTGGTAAAAGTGTGATGTTGCTTAAATTTTAGATTAAACAAATTTCAATCAAGTTTAATGATGAATGTTTTCCATAATTTTTCAGTTTTTTTTAATTTATATAAATTTGAACTACACATGAAATATAATAATTCTCTTTCCTCCCATTTTATAAACTTAATCTCTAGGTGTCTCAATATTAATATCTGAAACTTAAAAGTTTGAATTTCAGTTTTAGCCGTTGAAATACGTATTCTTTTTAAAAATATATTTCTTTAGTTAATATCTACAATTTTTTAGTAATAGAAATTGATTGAATTGTGATTAAAACATATATAAACGTTTAAACAATCAATTGATGTGCATCTTTAAAATATAATTAGAATGGAGCCTCGCTTCACTTCGGATTTTTTATTCATAAAAAATAATTTTAAATTAAATAATATTAGTTAATAAAAAAAAATTAAATATTATGAAGAATATTTTTTTTTTAAATAATAAAAAGATTATATTAATTAAGAAAAAACAAATTCATAATTTAAATAACTTGCAATCAACTATAATTTGCAATAATTTTTATTATTTCTCATTTATGATCATAAAAGTTAAGAATTTTTTTATGAATTATTATATTATAAATATAATTTGTATTTTTGATACATGAAAGTTTTTGTAATAATATTTGCATTTGATTTTTTTCTCATTATTAAAAATGATTATAAATATAAAACGTAAAAATTTTAATTGTTGGAATCAAACTAAATTTGGGCCAATTTTGTGATAATGGAATCTATTGTTGTCAAATTGTTTTAAAAAAAAATAAAACCTAAATAATTTTTGGGACCAAGCTAATTTTGAGGTGGCTTTCTAAAGATTTTAAAATTGACTAATCAAAACATTCATAAATGATTTTTTTTTTTATGAAAAAACAACACTATTTTATAAAAACTATACAGTTTAGTTATAAATGAAAGTAATCAATAACTTATGATATTATTTCTGAAAATTAATTTTAAAATTATTTATATTAGATTATATAATTGTATTTATCATATAAAAATACTGAAATAAATTTTAAAATTATTTATAATACTTTATAATTTGATACTCTTTTCATTTCAAGTTGGATATTCATATATAATTTGAGATGGAGGCCACAAAAATTTGAATTGAATTATTTTAATAATATTTCTTTCCTTTTTTATAATATTGATAAACAATAGATTTAAATGCTAAAAAGTAAAAAAAAAAAAAATTTAAATTTTTAAAATTTAGAATTTAGAATTTTAAATGCTAAAAAGTAAAAAAAAAAAAAATTTAAAAATTTAAAAATTTAGAATTGTTTGTGTTAAAGGAAATAAAACCAATTTTGAGACAATCCAAATTAAAGAAATGTGGAGATTTAATTTGATAAAAATAAATTAGTGTGCTCTTTAATTTCTTTTCATTATGCTGATTAATATATTTTATCTATTAATTTTTTATTTGAAAGTTAGGTAACTATTATTAATCAATTATATCATTTTTATTTTTTCTTTATCACTTCTAATTATTCAAAAAAAAAATTACCCAACTAATCAATTTTTAACATATTATTAGAAAAATAAAAAAAATTATAAAATTTTATGAACAATATTTTAAAAAGAAAAATAACAAAAAAGCATAAATAAATTAATGTAAAAAATAAAAAGATTTTTTACCATTAAAGAAGGAAAAAAAATACATATTTAAGACTTGATGAACTAAGTGGTACACATAACTAAAGAAGGAGCTACAAAAGACAAATGGCATAACATTAAACCCAAAACTAATTAAAAGACAAATGACAAAATATTAAGCTTTGAGTTGGCAAAATTTTTATATTAGATTGAATGGGAACAACTTTATTATTATGTTTAATTTTATGTTATTGATTATTGATGTTGTTGATGTTATTGAAGTTATTGATATAAAAGCTTGGTCAAGGAGACCAATCTTCAAGAATTAAAAAAAAAAAAAAAAGGAAATTAAAGAAAAGGAAAAGTGATTTGTGACAAACACACGAAATTCGCAATAGGCTGGGCTTTTTCTTGGTGGATTCTGACCATTTCTAAAAGGAGCTTTTGATATTAGTGGATGGTAAAGTAATAAAGGATAATTTATGTATTTCTGCCACGCATATTTCTGTCTTATTCAATGTTTACAATCACAATCAAATATATATATATATATAAGAAATTTATTAATCAAATAAATAAATAAAATATCATATAATTAAATATCTTATGTATCAAATTTCACATTAAAATCAAGGATCAAATTATTGTAACTTGAATCTAAGAATCCTATTTGCTGTGTACATTAACATGTGGAAAATTCATTAAATATCCGTGTCAAAAATCTTTTAATCACATCATATATATAAACAAATGTGTTTTACATGTTTTTGTCATTGAAGTAAAAAAATATATAATTTCTTCTTTACTATCTTAAAAGCTCGATATTTTCTTCCTGATAAATATTTTTACCATAATAACAACCCATATAATTATTTTTGTTCCGCCTCACCAATTTTTAATATTTCCTTTGAAAAGGAATGATAAGACAATAAAGATAAGAGTGGAAGCTTGTGAATTACATGCCATCTGCGCAATTAACGGTAATTGGTGAAGTATGATTCATTTTCTTTAATTTCCATTTCAGTAAAGCATATACAAGTAAAGATGCTTTGTTTGTGTAGACGTTAACTGTGGAAGCTTGTAATTAAATTGTAAACTAAGTCGAATTAGGGGAAAAATTTATCTTGTTCCATAGTTAATTGGTGAAAAGCATAAAGCTAAACCTAGCCAAAACATCAAAACAAGGGAAGCGTCAGATGCATCATTTATCAGCGAAGGCTTGTCGTGTTTGTTTGTGTTCAATTTTGATGTATGCCCTTTTGTTTGTTGTCTACTTTATAGATAAATATATTATAGCAGACTAGTTCTTGATTTAATTTGTACAAATTACTTTTGTCGATTCCATCTCTTTTTTTTCTTTTTATCTAATTGTTTGTTTGAAGTGCTAAGGTTTAGATTCCTATAATAAGTGTGATTTGGTTAATTTTGGTGTTAGGGAGCTACATGTACAAAGGATTCATGCTTGGCTTTAGTCAAATATGGTGATTCGTATATCATTTATCATCTATATATAAAGGTATGAATAGTAAAAATATTAATGATGATTGATTTAAATACCTCTATAAATTTTTAAATTAATAAATTTATCTTTAAATATATAACATTTTATTAATTTATTTAAGTGTAATTTAAATCAACTAGAATTAAAAATAGAATTTATGTGAAATTTAACTATTTAAAATTTTAATTCCAAAAATGTTAAAAGTGATCAACTAAAATATTTTTAGTAAATTTTTTTTATAAATTTTAATTTAAATGAATTTTTTATTACTAGACTATTTTTTAATAATTAAACTAAAAATTTATTAAAATTGATTGATTAAAATATTATTAATAAAATTTTAATTGAAAAAATGTTAAAAGTGATTCCCAACAACAAAACCATTAATTAGGCACAAATAATAAATGACACATTATATTTGTTGCTAAAATTATGAATTAGAGACATAAGTTATATTTGTCTTTAAATGTAATATTATCTGCCTTTAATTCTTAACATTTAGAGGCAAATCTAATATTTATTTTTATATTTAAAATTAATTACCTCTAATTAACATTAATATTTAAAACAATGTAGTTTTACCTCGAATTAAGAGATTATTTTTACTTTTTTTACCCTAATTACTAATGCCTGTGAAGCAAAATGGAAAGTGGTTTTTTTTTTTTTTTTTTTGCAATTAAGGAAGAAAGTTTTTCGTTGTCTCTTTTCCACCAAAATAAAATAAAATAAAAAAGAGTAGTATAATTTTGTTCCTTGATTCCCATAAAAAATGTTGAATTGCCAAAGTTTTTTCTCTTTTCTCTTTTCAATCATGCTCATTAGTTTCTCCATTTAAGCTAATTAGTCTCTTTGATTTTTTTTAACTCTTTGTTATCAATTTAATTAAAAACCCTAATTTCATTAATTCATGTACAATTCACATTCTATCATTAAGTCAATTTTTTATAATTATAATTTTTTTGTTCTTTTTCTATTACTTTTTTCCTTTCCCTTTTTCAAAACAGATTCTGGGTTTAGTTATCATCTAGATGCCAGCTAACTGGACTTAATTTGATCTAGGTGCCGCTAAACTAGGCATAATTATCATCTGGATGCCAGTTGATCTAGGCTTAAGTCTTATCTTGTATTGTATTTCATCTTTCTAACTTATTTTTCAATAACCCTTCCACTTTTTACAAATCCATTTTCTTTTAACTCTTCAAACCTTTTTTGATATTTTTGTCTTTTGTCAAACTATTTTCTTTTTTTTTTTCATCTTTTCACGATAGACTTTCTTATCTCTTTTTGCCTTCTTTTTCTTTTTCGCTATTTTTTTTTTCTCTTTCTTTAACAAACACAATCATGATACAATTGCCTATTTCTATCAAATGATACGAATGTGAATGTCTATGTGAATACTTGATGTGACTTTTTGACATTGCAAATGCCAATGTTCCTTTTATGTAAATGCCTATACAAATACTTTTTTTATGATACAAATGCAAATGCAAATGTCTTTCTTGTGATGCGAATGCGAATGCCTTGGTTATGATGCAAATAATATGAATGCGAATATCTTTCTCATGATGCATATGCAAGTGAAGCTAATGTAAATGACTTTTTCATAATGTAGATGCAAATGCAAATTTTTTTCTCATGATGTACATGTAAGTGATGCAAACGTAATTTTTTTTTATAGCATGCAAGTTAAATATTTTTCTCATAATACACGTGATGCAAATGTAAGACTATTTTTGCTTCTTCTTCAAATGATCTTTGTTCAATTTTCAATGTTTACTTTTCACCAAAAATGATCTCAATATTCTATACAAAATGCTCAAATAATTTTTAACTTTTTCAAAAGTGATCACAAAATTGCCTTACATAAAGTATCTTTGCAATCAATGAGAAAAGTTAAAACTCATGACTTTTGAATATCTTGGAAATTGATGATTACTATTTGGAATGATTGTGGATAGGGGATAATTGATAATTCAATTCTTTTCATTGGTGGGCATATCTCAAGGAAAGCTCGATAAGGATTATAAGGATTTCTCTTGGGCTCACAAAAGAGATAATTTTTTGAAACACTTTTCTTTTATTGAAAATGTGATACTTCAATGTATGTCAAAACTAGCTATTATTTTTTGAACAAGATTTGGAAAGAGAAAAAAGCTATTTTTTTCACTGTTTGATGAAATGCAAAGTTTTTAATGGGTATTGACCTTTCAAAAGGTTTTACATCGAGATTTTTTATTTTGGATAGAACTTTGGAACTCTAAAATTTTTTTGGGGCTTCAAGAATGGCTTTAGCTTTAAATTGCCCTTTTGGGTTTTCACCTTAAAGCTATATTTTCTAAAAATGAAAAACTTGGTAACATCTTGCCAATTGATAACAAGTATATACAAATTTTCAAGGATATAGTTCTTCAATTCAAGTGTCCACATTTGATCAAAATGGACTTTTCAAGGTATATAATGTAAGCTGAGGTTCAGGGTTCTGAAAGAATGGATAAATAAACTCAAAATATGTTATTCAAGGTAATTAAGACAAAGATCTGATAGAGCATTCTTTGGATGAAAAGCCATGTATCTTTTTTTTCTTGGAAATATTTGATTACAACCTTAGCATTCTTTTTTATTCAATCTATCTTCTTTTTTATTTGAGATACTAACTAATGCTTTATTTGCTTTTTGCTCCAAGCTCTCATCTTCAAGGAGCATGTCTTCTTTTCTTTAATTTTTTGTTTTTGGAAACATTTGACTTTAACTTTAGCACTCTACTTTCTTGAAGTTTTACTTAGGATTTTGATTGAAACTTTATTCACTTTTTACCTTAGACTCTCATTTTCAAGGTACATGTTAGACACTCTCAATATTAAACACTTTTCTTAAAGTTGATCTTTTGAAAGTATTCTTATTTTTCCCCTATTGTAAAAGACGATATTTGGTCGAGGTTCATTTTCGAACAAGAAATTTAATAGACTCAAATGGATAGCAAGTGGATAAATTTTTTTTTATGATAAGGATAGAGAAAGATGGTCATTCATTATTTCAAACGTGATCACGTAGTTAAAAGAGCAAATTATTAAAAAATAAGATAAAAGTCTTCTTTTTTTTGTTTTTTCTTTTTTGTGACTAATGCCTCTTCTTGCTTTCTACTCAAGGTTATAATGACAGTGAAAATCAGGTTATATGGGATATTCCAAATATGATCGTATAATTCAAAAAGGCTCATTTGGTTTCAAATTTTTTTGTATTTTTTTGGTGAAAGGAAAAGAAAATATATTAAGGCATGAAATAAATTATCTTAGGCGAAAAAGGGATTTTGCTTCTTTTAGTCAATGTACTTTAAGATGTGAAATAAAGGTGCTTGACAGAGAAAATTCAAGCATTTTCATGTCCATGGTCATTGGAAGAATTTGGATAGTCCAATCATATTGGCAAAATATCGACACACATTGAATTACCAATTACACATTTGAAAGATACTTTTGCTTGTTTTTCAAAATTCAAAATGAATTTTCAAAATTGCCATCTTTTGTTCATTGCCCTAGAAAAGATTATTTCTCAATATGTCAAATGATAACAAGGTTCACAAGTTGAAGTTCATGCCCTTTAAAGAAATGTATAAGCGATCAAGAAAAGATGTAAAGGTGTTTGATGAGTTTTTTTTTAATAGTAATCACTAATTTCTTCGAGACACCTTCTATCTTTATTACAAAAAAGAAATTTTCTCTTTCTTTTTCTTCCCTCTCTTTTTTTTTTTCTTTTCGAAGCATTTTTCATTTTATGGCTTTGAAAATTAATTATGTGGGGCCTTTATTTAAACATATGCGTAAAAACAAAATTTCATAGAAAAATCCATAGCATTCATTTCTTCCAAGATTAATCCGAATAACTCTAAAGGACACCATACACATGTTATACGTAAAAGGTCAAAAGTTAAAAAAAAATAATCCAATCATGATTTTTCAAACTCGTGACCTCTTTTGTCATCTCAACTTCTTACATTTTGCATTTGGATAGAGTCAACTTCTATTGTTCTATTAGTTTTTGAGTCAAAATACCACTTTTGATAAGATCTTCAACTTTTGCCTTCAACTGTTTGCATTTTTTAGTCAAGTAACCAATTACCCCTATGTGATAATCACACTTGCCATTAGGATCATGACTCATTGCCAACGAATTTGATGTTATTTTTGGAGACACAAGAATGAGATATCGATCTTTTATTAGTAAATGTAAAAGGTGACAAATAGCGATTGGCAGTTTATCTTGATCATTTTTTGGTATTTTTTGGTTCCTTGTTGGTCGGGTGGTAGGTTCAAGATCATGAATGGTCATTTGAGGATGGAAATTTGTTGAAAAACTTGAATACTAACTTGGTTGGCAAAAATATAAGTTTTAAGAGATACTGCCTATGATAGAGTAATGGGGTTGATAAAGAGGATAAAGATTTTATGGGATAAATTTCTTGGGTACATGCTCCTATAGTGTGACTACTTGTACCTTTTCTTTATTATTTTTTGACATATTTCCTTCTTCAACATCTGTTACATCTTTCATCTCAATCTTACCATTCTTAATTGCATTTTTTATAATCTCACTAAAAATTACCATGTTAGTAAAGTTTTAAGAGACCTTCTTAATCATTCTTTCATAATAAGGAGTGTTCAAGGAATTGACAAATGGAATAATGATTTTTTTCTCTGACAGGAATGTTGTACTTGGGCTATCATGTCTCTCCATTTATGTGCATATTCTTTAAAAGTTTTGGTTGAACTTTTTTTCATGTTTTGTAGGGACAACTTATCTGACATCATATCTTCAACATGCTTATATTGTACTAAGAAGGCCCTAGCTAAGTCATTTCTTGAGCAAATCTTATTTCAGTCTAGCTGGGCATATCATCTTATTGCAAATTTGATGAGATTATCTTGAAAGTAATAGATCAATAACTTGTCATTATGAGTGTGAGCTATCATCTTTCGACAGTACATGATGACATGTGTTGAAGGGCATTTTGTTTCGTCATACTTTTCAAATTTTGAGATTTTAAATTTTGACAAAATGACAAGATCATACTTATCCTTTATCACTATATCTTCTAATGGATTTGGCACCTTTTTTAATTTCTTCAATTCTTTACGATCATTCACATTAGGCATAGCAATGGAGTCGTAAGGGGTAGGCTAGGGATTGACATTTATCTGAACTATGGGTAACTTGGTAGAAATGCTATAATAAGGTTGACGAGTTACCGAAGGTGCTTGTTGCATTTAAAAGTCTTCAACATATGCGAACCTAGATAGATACAATGATGCTTCAATGACTATTTCCTCTTTTGCCCTGTGTGTTTCAACAAATCCTTTTCTTTTTGTCATCTCTACTAATATCTATTTTAATTCTGCCATCTGTCTATCCATATTTTATTGTATTCTTGTAACTATTTCCCTGATCTCCCCTTAGGCCTTTTCCACTATATCCATCCAACTTGCACTTTCATTTTTTATAATTTTGGTATAGGCTTGAGTATTCTGAGTGCGTAAACTTAATTGATCTTGTTTCCTAGGATGCATTATCTTTGAACTTTTTATTAATTAGCAAAAGTTAAAAATGTATGACATGAATTATATTATTAAAACTTTCAAGAATATCTTTTTACTTTAAAGGTTTAATGAAAGTATATTCACAATCACCATTCCCTATCCTTAACTAGCATGAAAAATAATGAATTCAAACAAATGATGCATGATATGTAAGTTAAATTTTATTATTATTGTTGAGAAAGAACTTAATTTTTATCCTATATTCAGGTTGGGTTATCTAAAGACATTATTTCCTCTTTAAAAATTTGATAAAGACATATTTACAACCATCACTCTTTTTCATGGACTCCTTTAGGCATACAATTATTAAATGTAAATAGAGACATCCATTCATACAAAATTCAAGTTAAAAGAAGTTTTCATTCATTCCCAAAAATTTCAAGTTTACACATTATGAACCATCCTAGAACTAGAGCCAAAAAGTGCTAGACCCGTTCTTACTCCCCCTTACCTTGCCTGAGAAATCCAAAAGCAGTTGACTATGATTACTGAGAAAGACAACCCTTTGCTTTAAAGCTTTAGCTTTTTATTCATTATCCTGGGCAACCTTACTATTGCTTAGAACACTATTTGCTATCTCGACATGGATCAGTGAAGGATTCTTATAAACAACTAACTTCATTTCAGCATCAAAACTCAAATATTTGACTTTCATCAGTCTTTGTACCCTATATTTCAAAGATGTACAGTCTTCCAGAGAATGGCCTGCGACACCAAGATGGTATTCACATCGGGTATCGGGGTCATACCATTTAGGATAACGTGGTTTAAGGGGTTTAATAAGGACAAGGGCAATGAGGTAGTTTTCCCAAAACAGTGGGTATAAATCTGTGTAAGATATGGGTATTAGGTCAATGAAGGTTTTTTCTTTAGTGTTGCGAGGGTTTTTTATTCTCTGGTTGGTTTGCTTCTCTAAAAAAATAGTGATATAGTTAGTCTTAAAGTGAATTGAAAAACTTTGAATCAAAAATTAGGCTGAAAAAGTAGGATAGCATGCTGAACAAGTGGTTATGAAATCTGAGGCGATGGACATGAATTCAAGTGTGAAATTCTTAAAGGTTATATGAAATTTGGGGGACGAATCCTAGGTGCTTGGAAAAGAAGTTGAAAATAGTCATGAGAAGGACTTAAATGTGGGTTTGGACTTGGGATAATTGGTGAAGGTTGTTTGAAGCTAGGTGACTCCATTTTTGAAACCAAACTTTTAAGTTCAATCATTTGTATGGCCAATTCACCTATTCCTCTCTTAAGCTCGCCCAAACTATGGTCACTGTTCGAATCACCCAGTGCCTTAGTATATTCAAAAAAAGTGTTAAAACTAACAGGAGCCAGTTAATCTTGATATAACAGAATCGAAGTGAAAATGGTCCATGAGGAGCAACAAATTTAACCATATCACTATCTTTAATCATTTCTACCAATTAAGCCATTTGTTGTTTCATCTCCCTAAGCTTGAGCCAAAATTTCTCTTTATTCAACTTCAACGCATTAATTCTTGCTTCCAATTGATCTTTCATTTTTGCCATTTTGACTCCTGCCAAGACAAATATTTTATTTCAAGACTTAGACTAAACATTCTATATTATTACCCTTATTAAACAAATGTCACAAAACAATTCTAATTTATATGGCACACAGAACATGTTTATGAATATGAAAATGATGATTAAAGATTGTCGTGAAATGCAAATATGCCTAAAGCAATGGATTTTCACATGCACAGACCCCAAATGACAAAAATTTCATCATCCATGAATGTGTATGCAAGGAATGTAATGTTATGTTGTAGGGATGGTGGGATATGAAATGCAATGCATGTTCTATAAAACCCTACCATTCATGAATCCATATGCATGAAATGTAATGATTACATGAGTGATAAAATGTATACCTATGACTAATGCAACATACTTGTGTGAAATCCATGGACCTATCATGTGCATGAGATATGTCTACATGGAATACAATGCATGTGTTATGCTGGCTTAATAAGGTAAACACTGCCTTAAGATATGCAATGAAACGATGTGCATGCACTGCCTATTAAAATGTGCATGTGACACATGTGCATGAAATGAAATACATGTACTATCTATTGATATGGATGAGATGGAATGCACATATTATCTTATTATGATGCATATGGGAAGGGATACATGTATTATCTTTTTTTTTTTTTAAATGACAAAAATGTAAGCAAAAAGATCATATGAAAATGTGAAAGATGAAATAACATTCAAATTTAATTTAAAATTTTTTGAAAAGGAAAAACACATTTTTTTCACATAGAATAACTAGGATTCAAATTTTAATTTTTATTTAGCCAATAAACAAAAACAATTTAAAAAAAACCTTTAATTGTTTTTTGAAATTTTTTTTTTTGCTTGTTGGATAATGCTAAAAAAATCTTCAATTTATTCTAAAATATTTTATGAAAATGCAAATCTTGGATAACCACTAAATGAATGAACTACATGTCAAAAGAAGATTTTTTTTTCATTTTTTTCAAGAAAATGCTTTTTCTTTTATTATCTATTTCTTTTTTTTTTTCAAAATTTTAATGCATGTTTAGGTATTTCTACAAAAAGGCAACGCCCTATCGAAGGCCAATCCCCTAAGGTTCACTATATGCTGGGTGAGGATTTGCTCATCTAAAGATTCCCAAATTATTCCTCACTACTGTCAACACTATACTAGTAAGGCACCTCGATCCTCACCTATTACAGGCTATGAACGAAAAGAGTTTCAATTTAAGTGAAAGTATTTTGCTTGCCATTACAGAGATTATTACCTCATGAGAGCATAGGTATTTTACTTTTTTCTATAAAGAACAAAACTCAGGTATAAAGCTTATGCATGAAGTGTAATGTGTTATCATGTGCTCAAATGTCTCCTAATTTATTAAACAAATAAAATAGGAAATGAACAAAAAGCATAGTAAAAAAATGCAAGTGAAAATTTTCGTTTTCCATTTTCGATTTATTTTTATTTTTTATTGAAAAAGAAAAAAAGATCAAAATATAAGAAATTAAAATTAAATACTGATTAAGACTATTTAAAACAAAATTGAGAATAACATATAATTAATTTTGACCTGGCTTTAGAAAAAAATGGCGTCCCCGATGGAGACGCCAAAATGTCATAATGATTTTGGAGCCACTCAACAAATTTGAAAAATGAAAATGAAAAAAATGAAAAACGAAGTCGTCCCTAATCTTTTTTAGCTATGTGCGATTGACCACTTATTAAAATATATCATTTTAATAAAATTTTAAAATTAATTAAAATTTATTAAAAAGATAATTTTAAGGTCTATAAAACAGTATGGGTCTAAGAGTCGGCTATACCTGAGAAAGGATTAACACCCCCACAATGATTGTTAAAAATGGTATCGATTAAATACATGTTATCCTTTATTTTTAACAAAAATAATCTTAGTTTCAGTATTTAAAAATAATTTTCTTGACTTTCTTTATTTATCAAATTTTAGTTTTTTTGTTTGTTATTGTAGACACTTCGATTAGTCTGGGGTGTTTATCTTTATTAATTAAAAAAAAAGTGGTTGGGTTTGGGTAGAACTAGGTTGAAGAGTTTAAGTTGAATGAAAGTTTGGAATTAGAATTCAGAAGGGATTGGAGTCCCATCTGGTTTAGGGCTCTCGGATTTGAAGCCTTATAAATACAACCTTGGACATAGGAGAAAAGAATACACAGAAAATCAAAAATAGAAAAGAGAACACATAAATACAGCAATGCAGACCACACAGAGCAAGTAGAAAGCAAAAAAGATTTTTAGAGTTTTTGGGTAAAAAAAATTTTTTTCTAGAAATTTTTTAAAAAATTTTCAGATTTCGACGAAATTTTTCGATGTTAGTTGACTTTTTCGGTGACATTTTTGGCATCGGTTGAATTTTTTAGTAAGGTTTTCTAGATTTCGGTGAAAACTCCAACAAAGTTGAATTTTTTGACGACTATCCAACAAACCAACCTAGATTCCAACGATATTCCCCAGAATTCAGTTGAAGTTCAACCAAAGTTTATTTAAATCTAGAGAAAGAGGGAGAAAAAAAAAGGGAAAGAAAAAGAAGGAGAATGAAAGATCTGAAGTAGAGGGCTAAAACTTGGGCTTTTATATCCTCCTCAAAATGACATCATTTTGGCATTTAAAAAAGTCCAGGATCCGCATGTTTCCACTCAGACGACCTGACCCATAATGCAACCCACTTCAACCCTCTCTACAAACCTTGTTGATGAGCCAAGCTGATTTCCCCCTAAGCCGCGCCTTCGAGCCATTTTCTGTGTTTGGAGTCAAGCCGCACCAACCATCCAATAAAGTTGTTTTGATTTTTCTGGTATTTTTTTGTATTCTTTTTTTATTTTTTTATTTATGTGTTTGTTTACTTTTAAGAGTATTTTTGCATGATTAAATTTAGAAAAAGCTAAAAAATAAATTTTGAGAATAAATATTAATTATCTAATGATGAAATTTATAGAAATTTCAAATGGTAAATTTTTATAAAATTCCTAGGTGAGAAATTTTATCTAAATTTATCCTAAATGGTGGAATAATTTTGATAAAGTTTCAATAACAATAATTAATATTTATTTTCAATCCAAAAAAAATAAAAAATAAAAATTTGGGTTGAAAATATTTTATAATTTTTCAAGGATGAAATTCTTAGAAATTTCAAATGGTAAATTTCTGAGAAATCTCTAGGTGAAAATTTTTCTTTAAATTTATCCTAAATTATGGAATAATTTAAATGAAATTTTAATAAAAAAAATTGTCATATTATTTTCTTTTTGATAAACGAAATAAAAAGAATTTCTAAATTGGCCCAAATGGTGAAAAATTTAGAAATAAACAAAAAAAAGAAGAAAAAAAAAGAATTTCTAAATTGACCCAAATGGTAGAAAATTTAGAAATTCAAAAAAAATAAATAAATAAAAGAAATTTTTAAATAGGCTCAAATGGTGGAATAATTAGATATATTTTTGACAAAAAAGAATAATAATTAAATTTTTCGACAATAAAGCCTCTTCAAAAAATCAAATGAGATTCTTGAATACTTTTGAGGAGAGAAAATACTTTTAGGAATTCTACCAGACTGATGAAAGAATCTTAAGAATTATTTTCAATATTTTAACATAAAAATTTAAAACCATTAGAATCAAGACCTTAGGATAAATTTGAAATAATATGGTACCATCCTTTGGATAGGCATGTAGAGGTGTTATAACCTTCCCCACATGTAACTGAACTTCAGAACCCTATTCTGGTTAGCAAACCTGAACCTATTTAATTTGTCAAGCTTAAGAGCTCCTTAAGAGGATAAATTCTTTAGGTGGCCAATCACACCTAGTTAAAAAAGATTGGTGGTGACTTTTTAATTTGTTAAGTCTAGTTATAGATTTACGAATCTATATGTTATGACAGTTTGGTGACTCCACTGGGGAAAGCCATAAAGAGTCAAGCCATAAACTTTTAAATTTATCCTATTCTTTGATCTAATGGTTTTAAATTGTGTTATTTGTTTACTAACACTTTTATCTTTTTTTGTCTTTTATTTTTTGGGCATGAAACTTATATGTTCCTTCACATACACTATCACATACATTTGCATTATATGAGCTCCACCCGAGCTTTGTCCCTCTTAGGAGGGAGTAAAATACCTATGCTTTCATGAGATGATAATCTTCGCAATGGCTAGCAAAATACTGCCACTCAAATTGAATCCTTCCGTTAGTAGCCTGTGATGGGTAAGGATTGGAATGCCTTACTAGTTTGTGATGGACTATGATGTAAGGAACAATTTGAGAACCTTTAGTGGTCAAAGTCACTTAACCCTGCATATAGTATATACTTAAGATGCCAGCTTGAGGATAGAGCCCTTCCTACCCACTGATAGATATAACCCAAAGTTAAGACATAAGAAGAACCATTTTGTGATATAACTATTTTGTTTATTTAACTTTGTGCATTTGCATTTGCATGTCATGCATCATTTTCATTGTCATATGTAACATTATGCATGTGCATCATTTTCATATTAGATTTCATCCATGAAAATCCACATTTCATTCATGCATCAACATACTAAACATAAAGCATAGCATCTAATTTTCGATCATAATTATGGTATTAAGGTTCAAAGATAGCTCCACCAACCAAAAATCTCACACAACTAACTCATCAGTACAATATAATAGCTCGAGCCAGACAAATGGAATAAAAAAATTCCAATCATCTTAAGAGGATAAAGAAAGCTTAAGAGAAGCTAGAAGGGGAGTTGAATAGGATTTTAGAGGTTTTAGACAAATTAAACAAGGGGAAAAGTATAGAAAAAAGTACTAACCAACAAGACCATCCATCACAAGAGATAGATGACCTATTGTACCCTCCTGATTTTGGGCCACCTCAAGCCCAATCCACATAAGGTCCACTACCACAATTGTTCACTTATCCTATAGGGCACACATACCCTAAAATGCCATTAACTTCAAACCCTAGACAATATCAGAGTTATGTAAATCCTGTCTTTACAGAAAAGGTAGTAGAAATAATTCAAGTCTTTAATTTGGACGAGCCAAAGTTGAATTAAAAGTTAAAATCAAAAGGGGGTGAGTCACTGAGGGACTCAAAAGCTGACCAAAATATTAGCATGCTGGAAGAAAGGTTACAAGCAATGAAAGGAGTTAGTTTTTATGGTTCTATGGATGCTGTTGGACTCTGTTTAGTCTCAGATGTGGTTATTCCTTCAAAGTTTATGGTGCTGGAGTTTGAAAAGTATGATGGTACAAAGTGTCCGAAGACCCACGTTACCATATATTGTAGAAAAATGACAGCCCATACTAATAATGAAAAATTGTTAATGCATGTGTTCCAAGATAGCCTTATAAGCTCTGCTGCTAAGTGGTAAGTCCAGTTGGATAGGACCTGCATTTGTTCTTAGAGTGATATGGCTCATGACTTCATCGGTCTATATCGACATATCATAGACTTAGCCTCTGATCGCCCGTTTTTGCAAAATATGAAAAAAAAAGGCTACTAAATCCTTCAAGAAATATGCCCAAAGGTGAAAAGATGTAACTTCTCAAATGCAACCTTCTTTAACAGAAAAAGAGATCATCGTGTTCTTTATCAGCACTTTAAAATCTCTCTACTATAAAAAGATGATAGGAAATGCAATAAAGAATTTTGCTAACATGGTGATCTCAGACAAAATCATTGAGAATGCCATTAAAAATGGTAAGTTGAAAGGAGAAAAAACTAAGAAGTCATCAGAAAAAAAAAAAAAAGATTGAAGTTTAAGTTGTGAGCTTTGATAAACAGTTTAGGGGATATCAATCCAATCCACTACAAGATTACTCTCTATACTATCCTACTGCGAATAATACCTCATCCTACCTAAACCAGCCCATACCACAACCATCTTACTCATCCACATGCTAGCCTATTTTTAGCCTTCAAGCTTCCACATATAACCTTAACATTCAACCTCTTGTAAGACCTTAAATTTGTCCTGTTAGCCCAGCAAGTGGTTCACGAGAGGAACGAATTACTTGAGAAAAACCCATATTGATCAAATCTCTATGACTTATATGGAGTTATATCAAGAACTCTACAATAACCACTTGATTACCCTAGTCATGTGGAGCCACTCAAGCCACCTTATCCCAAGTTATATGATCTTATAGCCCACTGTGACTACAACTATGGAATTACCGATCATTCCCCTGAAAATTGCACTGTTCTAAAGTATAAAGCGTAACGGTTGATCAATGATAGAATGATCAGTTTTGATCAAAAAAGAGCAATAACACCTAATGTTAGTGGCAATCTATTGCCTAATCACAATGTCAATGCTCTAAGTGAGAATCAAGCACACGTTGATCCGAAACGGCCTAGAGAGTTACAGTGAATTAGAGGGCAAGATGTCAATAAAGATCCTTCACCTGATTGCATAAAGACACAATTTTAGAGAATGAAGATAAGGCTAGTGGAAAGTTTTTTGTCATTTTAAGATTTCTTTTAGAGTAATGTTAGGATTTCTTTTATGCAATTGTTATCATTTTAATAAAAAGCAAGGATAATGCATTTCATTACATTTTCTCTTTCTTTCAACCATTGTTTGATGCTTTGTCACCTTTCATAACTTTTTATTACCACTCTTAAATTTTTGATGATAAATATTTAGACAATGATAACAATAATTCTGAAATTTAATTTTGAAAACTCATTCACATTGATCTGAAAAGATTATTTAAGTAAAAGAAGCTAGCTACTAGCATATATGGAATAGATATGTCTTGAAAATGTGAAAGGGTCCATGAGCTTATTTTTGTTTAATAGATGAAGTTTAAGGAAAGCATTCACATTTGAGATGAAAAATGGTCATCTTTTTTTTACCATTCGAAAAACCATTCATTATTACCCCTTTGAGCCTATTATGATTTTTTTTTTTAAAGAACCCTAATCAAGGATCACCCTCTACACTGAGAGGCATATTTTTTGAAAAAAAATAGGTAAAAGATCATAAAAGGTCTTAAAGAGAGAAAGAAAAGCAAAATGAAAGAAAGAGAGAAAAGAAAAATGCCATAAACAAGTTGGGGCTAAGTAATAAGAATACTTTTGTAAGAAATGAGATGAAAAAAGAAAACATAGTGAAATGATGGGGCAAAATGCCAAGTTGCATCAAATGATGCAAAATGATCCTTTGATTTTGAACCCTTTAAATACATGTTTTGAGCCTATTTTATCCATTTCTTTCATGACCCCTCACCATGGCTTACATTACAACCTTTAAAAGTCCATTTAGATCAAATGTGAATGCTCGAATTGAATGATCATATGTTAGGCTAAGGCATGTTCATGATGGAACAACAGAACCATGCTTCATTGCTCTAGAGATTGATGTGGAAAAGATGTCAATAATGGGTGAAAGAGAGAAAAAAAAAAAGAAAAAAAATAAGAAGAAAAAAAAAGAAAAAAATGAAAGAATGGAAAAAAGATGAAAATGCGAGAAAAAGAATACTCAAATTGAAAACCTAAAAGGGCGATTTGGGTAGAAAATCTCTGAGTTGAGAGTTAGATACATGGAAGAAGGTCAAAGACATATGAAGATCTCTTAAAGCTAGGACAAAGTTTAGTGAGCTCAAAAATGATCTCAAAAGTCAATGGAATGAGTTTTTAAAAAAAAAATTTGGATTAATGTTAAGAATTGTTTGAGCGCTCATTGTTTGGATATTATTACTCCATTTGTTCAATACCATTCCCAAGGTCATGCTTTAAATTTGCTCTTTTGCCTAATTATTTTTATACCAGACTCACTCTTCATTGATTACCTTTCGCATAATTCACTTTGTATTCTCTTATTATTACATCCCCAAAGTAAACTGAGGAAATGTATGATTGCATTGTATTTGTCACAATTTGAAATGATCATGAATGAATGAATATGTGCATAAAAGATTCTTACACTCTTTTATAAAAAAATCCAAAATGATAAGGAGTAAAGAAAAACTTGAAAAGATGATTCGAAAAGACACATGATGTGACCAAGTAATGAATGTGGTGATGATTGATCAACAAAATTTGTGAAAGGTGATCAAATGATGAGAATTAGTGGGCAAAATTTATTTTGGAATGGCTAGTGCTGAGAAGCCTGTCAATGGTGATCAAGGTGATGAACATAATATGGATTAGAGGATAAAATTTATTCTAAAATGGCTAGTATTGAGAAGCTTATAAATTGTGATGAAAATAGTGTGGGTCAATAGATGAAATTTATGCTAAAATTGCTAGTACTAAAAAGCCTTTGAGTTGTGATTAAATGATACGAGGCAATGGATGAAACTTATTTTAGAATTGTTAGTGCTGAGAAGCCTATAAATGGTGAACAAGTGATGAAAATAATGATGATCAATTGATAAAACTTATTCCAAAGTGTTAAGAAGCTAAACAAGGAGAAAACGTGAGATGGTGGAGTTTTAAGGACCATATTACCATATTTTGATTAGAATTTCATAACATTGATATCTACATTACATGCATTACGTTGGCATTGTTTTTTGGAGAATGCTTAAAACTTTGGTTTGGATATGCATTTGCATTATGCAGTAAACATTTGAATCATGGTTAAGAATATGGCATTATGAGAATCTAGATTGTTGCATTTGCATCACTGAGAAAACATTTGCCTTGTTGATCATGACATTCATTGTATGCACAATTTTGAGTCACCTAAAAAGGAAATTGAGAATATTTTGATGAGAATGAGAATGAGAATCTTTGAATTTCAAATGTGAAACCCAAAATTTGTCAAATGAGAATATTTGAGTTTCAAATGAGAATCTTTGAGATGAGAAACTGTGAAATTTATCGGATGTGAATCTTTGAACTTAAATGAGAAGCTTCAAACTTTTGGATGTGAATCTCCAAAATTAAAATGCAAAGCCTTAAACTTTGGGTGTGAAACCCCAAATTTGTCAATTGTGAACCTTTAAACTCAAATGAAAATATTTAAACTTTTGGATGTGAATCTCCAAAATTTGAATAAAAATCTTTAGAGGTTGGATGCGAGTCTTACAATTTGTAAATGTGATTCTTGAAATCTTGCAAACTTGAATTCTTGCATATTTACAATTTTACGAATCAAATTCTTGTTAAACTGACATTTTGAAAATCAAGTTTCAGTGAATTTTTACGAAACTAAAAGGTTCTTACGAATTTGAACCTTTGAATTTTGAACTCAAACTATGAATCTTTGAGTTTCCATTCCAAATTTCCTCGAACACGATCTATGATTCCTTTGTTTAAAGGAGCAATTTACTTGTCAAAGTTGTGATGCCTCTGTTTAGAGGAGCAATTTATTTTTTCAAAGTTGTGGTGCCTTTATTTAGAAGAGCAGTTTACTTTTCAAAGTTGTGGTGCCTCTGTTTAGAGGAGCAATTTACTTTTCAATGTCATGGTGCCTCTATTTAGAGAAGTAATTTACTTTTTAAAGTTGTGGTGCATTTGTTTAAAAGAGCAATTTATTTTTCCAAGTTGTGGTGCCTCTATTTAGAGGAGCATTTTATTTTTCCAAAGTTGTGTTACCTCTATTTAAAAGAGCAATTTTTTTTTCCAAAGTTACTGTGCCTTTGTTTAAAAGAGCAATTTATTTTTCAAAGTTGTGGTGCCTCTATTTAGAGGAGCTTTGTTTACTTTTAAAAAAAAATAAAAAAAAATGAATCAATGGGGATCATAGGATATAAGGGGTGTCTACGTCTTTGCACAATACCTGTTGCATAGAAAATGTGTAAAAATGGGCAGCTGTAGTCACCTTGATCTGTCCGGGGTGTTTATCTTTATTAATTAAAAAAAAGAAAAAAAATGATTGGGTTTGGGTAGAACTAGGTTGAAGAGTTTAAATTGAATGAAAGTTTGGAATTAGAATTCAAAAGGGATTGAAATCCTATCTGGTTTAGGGCTCTTGATTTAAAGCCCTATAAATACAACCTTGGACACAGGATGAAAGAACACATAAAAAATCAGAAACAAAAAAGAGAACATAGAAATACAACAATACAGATCACATAAAGCAAGCAGAAAGCAAAAAAGACTTTCGAAGTTTTTGGGTAAAAAAAAAATTTCTAGAAAATTTCTAGATTTCAATGAAATTTTTCAGCACTGGTTGAATTTTTTGGTGACTTTTTCGACATCAGTTGGATTTTTTAGCAAAAATTTTAAAATTTGGTGAAGATTCTGATGAAGTTGAATTTTTCGACGATCGTCTAGTGAACCAACCCAGATTTCGACAATATTCCCTAGAATTTGATTAAAGTTCAATCTGAGTTCATCCAGTTCTAGAGAGAGAAAAAGAAAAGAAGGGGAAAGATAGAGAAGAGGAAGAGAGATCTGAAGTAGAGGGCTAAAACTTGGGCTTTTATAGCCTTCTCAAAACAAAGTTGTTTGGGCATTTAAAAGAGTCCAGGATCCATGCATTTCCACTTGGGCGACTTGACCTGTAGCATGACCCACTTCAACCCGCTCCGTAAATCTTACTGCTAAGTCGAGCCGCGCCTTTAAGCCATTTTTTGTGTCTAGAGTCGAGCCACTCCAACCCTTCAGTCGAGTCGTTTTAAATTTTTTGTATTTTTATTTTTATTTTTTTTATGTGTTTGTTTATTTTTAAGAGTATTTTTGCATGATTAAATTTAGAAAAAGATAAAAAAAATAAAAAATAAATCTTGAGAATAAATGTTAATTATCTAATGATGAAATTTACAAAAATTTCAAATGATAAATTTCTATAAAATTCTTAGGTGAGAAAATGTTGTCTAAAATTGTCCCAAATGGTGGAATAATTTAGATAAACTTTTAATAACAATAATTAATATTTATTTTCAATAAAAAAAATAAAAAATTAGGTTGAAAATATTTTATAATTATCCAAGGATGAGATTCTTAGAAATTTCAAATGGTAAATTTCTAAGAAATCTCTGGGTGAGAAATTTTCTTTAAATTTATCCCAAATGGTGGAATAATTTAAATGAAATTTCAATAAAAATAATTGTCATATTATTTTCTTTCCAATAAAAGAAACAAAAAGAATTTCTAAATAGGCCCAAATAGTAAAAAATTTAGAAATAAACAAAAAAGGAAGAAAAAGAAAAAGAATTTCTAAATTGACCCAAATGGTTGAAAATTTAGAAATCCAAAATAAATAAATAAATAAATAAAATTTCTAAAAAAGCTCAAATGGTGGAGAATTTAGAAATTCAAAACAAGAAAATATTTTTAATTTGACCCAAATGGTGGAATAATTAGATATATTTTTGACAAAAAAATAATAATTAAAAATTTCAATGACGGAGCCTTCTTAAGAAATCAAATGAGATTCTTGAACTCTTGAAGTGAGAAAATATATTTAGAAATTCTACCAGATTGATGAAAGAATCTTAAGAATTATTTCCAAAATTTCAACATAAAAACTTAAAACCATTAGAATCAAGACCTTATGATAAATTTAAAATAATATGGTACCATCCTTCGGATGGGCATGTGAGGGTACTATAACTTTTTCCATATGTAATCGAACTCTCGAACCTTGTTCTGGTTAGCAAACCCAAACCTATTCTTTTAGGGACCCTTAGTCAAGCTTAAGAGCTCCTTAAGAGGATAGATTCCTTAGGTGGCCAATCACACTTAGTTAAAAAAGATTAGTGGCGAGTCTTTAATTTGTTAAGTCTAGCTATAGATTTATGAATCTATATGTTATGATAGTTATTATCTTTTTATTATTTAAGAAAAATAAATTAAAAGCTTTTTATTGAAATAATTCTTAAAAAGTTTTAGTACGTTGGTAACATTAAAAGAAAATTTTCTAACATAGAGATTTCTCAAGCATCACTTTTTAGAATACCTTAGAATCATATCCTCAGAGATTTGTTTACTTTTAGTAAAAATAAAATCATACATGCAATGCGAATGGCAATATGTTGATGCACATTTTATTTTTCCTTTAAAAATTTTATTGATTTTTTTATTATGTTTTTGAAGGAAAAATAAATTCTTATCACATTGAAAATTTTCTATAAATATTTTAATACGTTGGTAGTATTTTAAAAAATTTATTAACTAAAGATTTCATAAAGCATCATACTCAGAATACTTTTAGAATCTGATCATTAGATAATTTTTTTCCTTCATTTTATATTATTATTAACAAATTAGTTAATTTTTATTTTTCTTATATAGCAAGAAAGAAATTTTTTATTATATTGAAAACTTTTTTTACATACTCCAATACATTGGTAGTATTTTAAAAAAAAATTTCTCACCTAAAGATTTCGTAAGCATCACAATTCGAAATACCTTTGAATCTCGTCATCAGATAAAATATTTTTTTCCTATATTTTTTATTATTTTTGGTTATTTCCCATTTTTCAAATTTAAAAAGCATCAAAATTTAAAAATCAATTGTCAGTGTTAGTATTATAATCTTTAGTTATATTTTTATTATGAATATATTGTTTTATAAAGTTCGTTTTAACTTTTAGTAGAAAAAACCAGACTTTGTTTTTCATTATTTAGTGTTATTTATTTTTTGGTTTTCATTTTTTATTAATTATTATTATAAAAACAACAAAATTTATTCTAACAAATTTAAGTATTTTAACATGCATAAATATTAATAGTAAAATTTAAAATAAAAAAAAAATAATATTAAAAAAATTCAAAAGAAAATTTTTACCTAAACCGAACCAATGAACGCCAGTCTAGGTGCGTCGATCAACAGCAGTTTAACCAAATAGGCTAAAGGCTAATCAAGGCGAACCTCAGTTCAGGTCATGGGGTGGTGCATGGATCTTGTAGGGTCAAAACGATATCGTTTTGGCCTTTCTCCAAACAGCATTATTTTTGCTTTAGACAATTTATATATAAATCCATTTTTTTGTTCATTTCAACCCTTCAAAAAAACAAAACCTTTTGTTTTTTCTCCTAAACAAAAAATCCCAGGGTCGATTGGTATCCCAAAAGTCGATCACCAGCAGTCGCATTGGGCACTACTTGTTTTGCACCCGACGATTGTCAATCGCCAAAAAGCCCAAAAATCACCAAAAAATTCCTTTCGCCTCATTCTTTCCTGTTTTGGTCCCTTTTTCTCTTGAAACTACCCCAATTCCTACATATCGGCCTTCAAAGTTTCAGCCAAACCTAAAAACCAAGGTTTTTTTTTGTTTGGCCAAATTCAACTATTTATTATTATTTTTTTAGGGTGGATTTGGCACTGTGATTCCTCTCTATGGGGAGGACTGTGTTGTTTTATTTTTGTAGATTTTTTTCTTTATGTTTTTTTTTTTTATGAGGGTTTGCTCTAAATTGTGGTTTGGTGGGTTTTTTGGGTATTTTCTTTTCTAGGTAGTTAGGTTGGTTTATGGGGTTGAGCAAGGCTTGGTGGTTTTTGGGATTTGGCTTTGGGTATGGTTGTGAAAAAAAAAAAAAAAAGGCTTTCTGGTTACTGATGAAGGATGGGTTTAATGGTATGCAAGGATATTTTTAGGCAAGGACTTTCTGGCAAGGTTTCCCCTTTTTAGTGGTTCTTTTTTTTGCCAAGCTTTATAGAGTCGACTTGAGAAGCGCAGGTGGTGCCTGGACTATTCATGAGGGTAGCGCAAGGAAGTGGGTGGTGCAACTAGGTGTCAAGGCATGGGTGGTTTAGGGTTAGCCCATGGGGTAGGTGGTTCAGTGGTGCTATGTACGACACTACTACCTTTTTTTTTTACTATTTAATTAATATTTTATTATTATTATTTATTATTAATTTTAATACAATTAAGAAGAATCTGAAATTGGGACCTTGTCCGGAGAACTCGGACAAAATTCGATGTTTACATGTCAGTTGAAGAATATTTATTATTGAACCAAAATTTTTAAAATTATCATATTATGTAATATTTGTTTAAAAGAATTGAAATTCATCAAATTAATTATCACTATTACATTTATTATAAATATTATTATAAATTATAATTTAACTAAACTTAAAAGTGATTTAAAGGCATTCATTTGCAAAATTCATTTGATAAATCTTTATTTACTTATGTATTTAGTATTTCAATTATTTTGAATTTTGACTTTTTATAATTTCAAGTTAGATTTTAGACTTTGAATGAGTGATCAATTAGATTGAGTTAAGTTCTATCATCTACTTCTATTTATAATATACTCAATTATTCACTTATGCAACTAAATAAATTTGACTCAATAATTGGTGCATGGTCCACTTTGCTTAAAAAGTTGGATTCAAATCATCCTAAATAATCCAAATAAAAAAAGTATACTCAATTACTTATAATTGCAATTTCACTTCAAAAATATTCTTAAAATTAATTAACTAATTCAACCACAAAGATAATAAAAATAAGAAATTGAAAATGAAAGGGAAAAAACTTAAATAAGAAATTTTTAAATTGTTTTGAAAGACGAATGAGAGATATTGGATTTTAACTGGATTACTATTTTAATTCAAATTTTAATTATGTTCAATCATTTAGGGTTTTAAATAACTACAAAATTAATGACTTTTAAAATCAATCGAAATCAAGTCAAGTTAGTTCATTTTTATAATTATGTATATTTTATTATTTCAATTAAATGAAAATTTAAAATGAATAAAAAATTATTTCTATTCAATTTGAGTTTTGAATTATTTCAAGTTTGAATTGATTAATCCATGTTATTTTCAATATAGTTTTATGATGCTAGTAATAACTTTCAAAGTAAAATGAGAACATGACACAATAAAAATTTAAGTGCAAAAGTAATGCAGATATTAATAATAATTCTAGAAGAAACTTTTTATGTCCAAGTTTTGTAGAGATTAAAAGATATATCTCCTTTTAAGGATTTTAGAATTCATATCGCAAAAATATTAATTTAGATCAATGAGTTTATAATCATTTATTTGTTGATTAAGTTGGTGCTATATGGATTGTGAGAAACAATTTAAAAGTTTTGTTTAGAAAAAAATCATAGTTCATACTTATTCAGGAAGACAACATAAAGTTAAATATTATTTGGGTCATTATGATTCCTTACAATATTTTTTACTCTTTTCATATGAAAAAGCAAATTGGCATCAAAATATTTTTAAAAAATCATTTTGAATTATGGTAATAAAAATGACATAACAATTAAAAATATACAATTATTTTATTTAGTAGAAAAAATTTTATAGAGGATGCAATGGTAATTATTATGAATTTAATACTTTTTAAAATTATTGTCTATTTAATTTTTATAAATTTTATTTAGTAAAATTGCTCTCATTACTTTTATCATATATATAACAAAATTTTTATCCAAAATTATATACTTAAATATAGAAATATAAGACAAACTTTATTACTTTTATCAGTGAATGAACACTTCAAAATTATATGCAATTGTATTTTGCTAACAAGTATGAAAACACATATATTAATAATTCAATCAAATCATCAATAAGGCTTATCTTAATATGTACTATTTTACCATGAACTAAAAAACTTGAAAAATATTTTTAAAATTTTGACTTAATATATGTTGTATATATTTATTTAATTTAGTTTTAATATTTGCATTAGTGTAAAAAGTTATGGTTTTAACTTATTATTATGTGTTAAACTATTGATAGTAAATTAAGAATATTTATTTATTCTTTTCAAGTCATTTACGCTTGAACTTTTTCTTCATTCTTTCGCTACCTTACATGTCATAACATATTAATCCAAAAATCTTTTGCTAGACACAACCTAAGGAGTTGTCAACAATCTTTTATTAAAGTGTGATTGACCACCTAATTGATTCATATCTATGAAATCAGAATTAGATTCGGGAGTACGATTACGGGTAAAGAATGTTATAACACCCCCACATCACTCACCTAAAGGATGATACCAGTTTAATTTCATGCTATCCAAAACTTAAAAACTTACCAAATAATTTAATATATGAAATTATCCCTAAATTACTTCAATATATTGGTAATAATTCAAAAACATCCCTTCACTTTAAGAGTATTTAAGGAAACTATTTGTCACCCTTTAAAAAAGCTACGTCGTCGGGTTCGTTTTTGTAAAATCCAATTTTTATGGATAAAAAAAACTCTTTTTTTCAGAAATATTCTTCAATATGTTGGTAAGATTTTCTGCTAGAAATTATCCTCCAATATGTTGGTAGGATTTTATGGCTATTATTTCTCTTCTAAAAATTAGTGTTTATTTAAAAAATATAAGGTTTTCCAATATATTGATAAAACCTTATATCAAAAATCAAATTACCTTTCAATATGTTGGCACGGCTTTATTGAAAACTATTTTTTTAAAAATTTATTATTTTAAATTTAATAAGGTTCTCAATATGTTGATAAAACCTTATTTTGAAAATCAAATTGCCTTCCAATATGTTAGTAAGGCTTTTTATTTAAACATTTATTTTTTAAAAAAAATTGAACCTTCCAATACGTTGATAAGGTTCTTGTTTTAAAAAAAATGTTTTTTCTCTTTTTTTTTAAATTACAAATAAATTAACAATAAGTAAATAAATAACAAATGAAAAATATAGATGTAAAACAAATAAATACATAAATACATAATAAATAAATAAAATAAAAATAAAAATACTAGGTGAGTAGCTCGACTTGGTGGCTTAAGGATTATGGCTACAGGCACAAAGACAAGCTAGCACAACTCAAGCTCTAAGCTTGGCTCAGTTGGAGCTTCAGCTATTGGAAGTGGATCTTTACTGGGTCGAACTACAGGTCGGGTTAGAGTTAGCAAAAAGTGTGGATCTTTAGGGTTTTTAATCTTTAAAATGATGCTATTTCGCTATGATATAAAAGCCAAAGTTTAGTTTTTTTTTCTTCAAATTTCTCCTTTACTCTCTCTCTCTCTCTTTAGCTATTTCTCTACTTTCTCTCTCTATACCAAATAAATTCCAATTGAGCTTCGATAGTTTCTACAAAAAGGTTGTCAAAAATTGAAAAAAATGTCATCGAAAACTTGCCATAATCTTGAATTTCCAGAATGTTTTGGAAATTCAAAATCTTGCAAAAAAAAAAATTTCTTACGCTGATCCTTTTCTTTCTAAAATCCTCCAATATCACTAATCTAACTCAATCAAATTTTCAAAACCCCTAACTTCAAAAATATTTTTTTGCCAAAAAATCTTTTCGAAAATCTTTCTTCTATTTTTCTTTTTTTGATGTGTATAATCTTTACCAATTTGTGATTTTTTTCGTTGAATCTAGGTTCATCTTTATAAAGTTTAAATTATGAGAACTCTAAACTGAAATGGTTGTAATTTCATTTTAATTCTAACTTCAACTCTGATTTTAACTTAAATTTTATAATCCTAAAGAAACAATTCCATACTAACTCAATCACTCCAAACTTTTCCTAATTTTTCTTTCTATTATTTTATTTTATTTTTTTAACAAAAAAATTACGACCCTAGACAAATTGGGATATCTACAATTGCCCTTCTTTGTACACTTTTTATAAAATAGAAATTGTGCAAAGATGTAAACAACCCTCATATCTAGATAATCAACTCGACACATTCATTTTTCTTTTAAACTTTTTTAAAACGGATACTCAAACTTTTTGAACAACATAAAAACTCTTATAAATAGAAGTTTACCATTTTGAAAAATATAGAAGGCTCTTCTAAGTAGAAACTTAACAACTTTTAAAAAATATAAAAGGCTGCTCTGAATAAAGGCTTAACAACTTTAAAAATATAGAAGGTTCTTCTATACAAAAGCTCAATTACTTTAAAAAATAGAAAAGGCTCCTCTAAACAGAGGCATACAACTTTTTTTAAAAAAAAGCTCATTTTAACAGAGGTTCACAACTTTAAAAATAGATAAATATTCAAAGATTTTGACAATCATACCTAAACATCTTATAGATCATGTTTGAAAAAATTAAGAGATTATGCTCGGAGGTCTTAAAATTGTTCCTAATATTGAAAAATATTCTTTTGAACAAAGGCTTCAGAACTTTAAATTTTTGAAAGTTCATGATTGATTTTCTTGAAATATCCTTTTTCAAGGATTAGAATCTTACCTCATAGGTTTACTCTCAAATGAGAATTTGAAATTCCTTCATCAGAAAGTCTTCATATTTATTTTCTCTATATGAGATCTTGCAATATCCCTGTTTCCTAAATTCATGCACTAGTCATTCCTAAATGCAATACATGTTTTGCAAATGTCAATTAATATCTTTTCAATTGTAGTACACAGGTTCTCAAGCCTCTTTTTTTTTATCTCAAACTCTTCATGCTTCAAGCAATAAAGCAAAACTGACCTAGTTCTCCATCTACTCTCATTCAATATTACTCTCATATTCTCTTTTTAAAGAAATATTTCTTTTTCATTTCCAAATTTAGTTTCTTTATCAAGCCTTAAACACTTTATATTTGCCTTTATCACTCTCAACATTTCCAACATAATGGAAAAATCTTTCATGCTATTATTCATTTATCAATCATTATTTCAATTTCAAAATGTGAAAATGCAATCACACATTTCTTCCATTGCAAGGTATTAAAAGGAAAAACTAAGGGATGGATTGGAAATAAATGGGAAATAGTCATTAAAAGAGAAACACAAGGACTGAAATGAACTATCTATTATTTTAAAAAAATGGTAGAACAACTTTGGCCACTAATAAAAAAATGGTTACAAAAATGGGTATGGGTTAACAATACCCAAAATAAACAATCAAATAATCATGATAACACATCTTAATGACTTTTTGAAAACTCAAATACTTGATGCACTTAACAACTTAAAGCTTATCAGAACATGCTAGCCTCCATGTTAGTGAATTCCCAAATTCGATACTATATTCTCCTTATCTTAGCTGCTTTTTTAGATTTTCAACTTATATGAACCCCTTTTAACTCAAATTACCCTTTTAAGGTTTTCGATTTGAGTCCTCTTTTTTCATTCGTTCTTTTTTTTTTCTTTTTTTTTTCTTTTAAGCATAATATTTATTCATCCCATCATAATTTATAAGATTGGACAAATCATCTCCATCTATCTCCATTAAGATTAATGCTCCATCCGAAAAAGCTCTTTTCACAACATATGGTCATTTCTAATTCGGAGTCCACTTTTTTCTATTATCATGCTATCTTCAGATAATTCTTTTCAAAACCAAATTTCTTTCTCAAAAACAACAAAGTCAAACTTTTTTATCATGAACTCTCGTCATTCTTCTCTGATATAGATGACCATGATACAACGCTATCAATCTCTTCTCTTCAATAAAATTCAATAGCTCATAGTACTCACAAATCCATTTAGCCTCTTTCAATCCAATTTTTCTTAAGACTCTCAAGGATGAGATTTCCACTTTCATTGATAATACAACTTCCATCCTATAAACCAAGAAAAATGGTGTTACCCTAGTAAATGTACGCATTGATGTTCAATAAGTATGCAGGGAAAATGACAACTTCTCATGCCAATGTTTATAGGTCTCGGTCATCTTCTCAAAAATTCTTTTTATATTTTTGTTTGCTACCTTAACTGTCCTATTCATCTTCGGATAGTATGGCATCGAATTATGATGTTTGATCTTTTGCTGAGCACATATTTCTCGCATTATCTTATTGTTTAGATTCTTAGCATTATCTGAAATGATTCTTTCTAAAAGTTTATATCTAAAAATGATTTTTCTCTTTATAAACTTGCAGACCATAAATCATGTCACATTTTCAAAAAAATTACTTTCACTAATTTCGTAAAATAATCTACCATCACAAAAATAAATTTATGCTCATTGAAAGCCTTTAGGGTAATAGAACCAATGGCATCCATGCGTCACATGAAGAATGGCCAGGGTGGTACCAAAACATGTAAAGCAGTAGATAAAGCATGAATCTTATCAGCATAAATCTAGCAGTTATGATACTTTTTAGCCTAGTCAATACAATCACTCTCCATTGTTAACCAATAATACTCAGCTCTCATAATCTATCTGGCCATTATATGTCTATTTGTATGTGCCCCACAAACCCCTTTATGTATTTCCTCAATAATCTTTTTCGCCTCAACCACATTTACACATCTTAATAATACTTGATCTCGACTCTTTTTATATAGGATATCACCATCCAAGAAGAAACTCATAACTAGTCTCTAGATAACTTTTTTATCATTCTCAATTGCTTGGTCAAGGTATTATTGATTTTTAATGTACTACAGGATATTATAATATCATGACTTCCCATCCTTATCTTCTTTTATATTAAAAGAATGAGCTAGCATATCCTTAACATCTAGTTTGATGGGTTGAATATCGATGTTTTCATCAATTCGAATCATTATGACCAAAGTAGCCAAGGTATTAGAAATCTGATTCTCTTCACAAGATAAATGATCAAATTGAATATTTTCAAACTGCTTGATCAACTCTAAGATATACTTATGATATAAGATGAGTTTTGAATATCTTGTCTCCTATTCTCTTTTTAACTGATAAATAACTAAAGCTGAATCTCCAAACATTTTCAATACTCTAGTTTTTTTATCTATAGTAGCTTATAAACCCATGACATAGGCCTCATATTCAATGATGTTATTTGTGTAATTGAAATTCAATCTCGCTATTATAGGATAAGAGCATTCTTTCAAAAAGATTAAAATTGTTGAAATCCCATGTCCCAAGGCATTGATAGCTCCATCAAAGTACATTCTCCAAGATTTTTCATCATGTCCTTCCTTCTCAAGTTGAAAAATAGCCATCAAATCTTCATGAGGGAAGTTTAACCTTATTGGCTCATAATCTTCAACAGCACGATTAGCAAAAAACTTGGCTATAACACTTTCTTTTATTGTCTTCTAGTTTATATATATGATGTTATATTCCAATAGTATTACTTGTCATCTAGCAATTCTTTCAGACAAGGAAAGCTTCTTAAAAATATATTTGATTAGATCTAATTTTGCTATAAACCAGATGGTATGATAGAGCATATATTATCTGAGTCTTTTGACAATCCAAGCTAATGCACAACATATTTTCTCTAAAGAAGAATACTTTGACTCATATTCTATGAACTTCTTACTCAAATAGTAGATAGCTCTCTCTTTTCTGCTAGACTCATTTTATTGGCCCAGTACACTTTCTATTAACTTCTCGCACATTGTCAAGTATAAAATCAAAGGTCTCTTTGGAACAAATGGTACAAATACTAAAGGATTAGATAAGTACTACTTAACTTTATCAAAAGCCTCTTGGCATTCTTCATTCTATTTACCAGGATTATTTTTGTGAAGAAATTTTAAAATAGGATCACACTTATAAATGAGCTACAAAATGAATCGAGAAATATAGTTTAATCTATCCAAAAAACCTTAAACTTCTTTCAATGTGCTCGAAGGTGACAAATTTTAGATAGCTCATATTTTGTTTGGATTGACTTCAATCCCTCTTTTACTAACCACAAAGCCTAGCAACACTTCTGACTTAGCTACAAATGTACATTTACTAGGTTTAACATACATTGAAAATTTTTCAACCTCTTAAACAACTTTTTAAGGTTGGTGACATGATTTTCTTCTTCATGAGATTTCGTAATCATATCTACGTATACCTCTATTTGCTCGTGCATCATGTTATGAAAAAATGTCACCATAGCTCTTTGATAAATTGCTCCAGCATTTTTTAAACCAAAAGGCATAACTTCGTAGTAAAATGTACCTCATATGGTCACGAAAGTAGTCTTTTATCTATCATATTCATTCATCTTTATCTGATTATACCCCGAGAACCCATCCATGAAAGAAAATATAGAATGCTTGGTCGTATTGTTGATTAGTGTGTTAATATGAGGCAAAAAAAGTTATCTTTTAGGCTATCCCTATTTAAATCATGATACTCCACACATATTTACACTTTTGCATCTTTCTTAATGATTGGTACTATATTGGCTACCTATTCTGGATACTTGGCTACTTGCAGAAAACCCTCATCAAACTACTTCTTCACCTCTTCCTTAATCTTTAGCAGCATCTCAAGTTTCATTCACCTCAATTTCTATTAGATTGGTTTATATTCTAGCTTTAAATTTATGTTCCACTATTTCTATGTTAAACCTAGGCATATCCTGATAAGGCCAAACGAATACATATATAAATTCTTATAGTAAATTTTTTAATCTGTGCCTATTTATCGATAATAGCGATGTATTGATCTTAACTTCCTTCGTATTCTTCTAATTTTCTAGGTTCAATAATTTAATTATCTCCTAATAAGGCTCAAATGGTTTATTTTCTTGTTCAATTAATCTCATTAGGTCTAAAGGTAGTGCATATTTCTCAAAATCATCTTTGTTATCAAGTTCAGTATTAATCAAATTTTTAAAATTAACCACTTGTTCGTTATCATGATTATCCTCATGTTCATTTAAGGACCTAAAATTGAATGACATTGGATATATTGGCAAGTTGTGTTGGGAAAATGAAAAATCAAAGCAACAAAAGAAATGAATAAAAATACATCTTTTTTAATTTTTATTGAAATAAAAATAGATAAATGGCCTATACATAAAAGATCTTCCCAATGCCTTTGAGCATAAACTATTATAATGTGCAATTACATTGAAAAAGTCTCAAGTATAGCAGGCATTTCAATGATGCTCTAATTGTTTAGCTCATAACCTAACGAACAAGGGTTAACCCATATTTCTTGTTCATGCCCATTTTCATCTCCGATTGCATGAATGGATAACTCAACAAATGTTTCCTCCATGCTCAATTCTAGCTTCTCTTCAAAATCTTCATTTAACTCTAGATATATGAACCCTCTAAGCCTAAAAGTGTTATATAGGTGTGGGATAACCTTGGCATAGTCTCCAGTTCATACCCTTTAAGCCTTGCAATACTTTTTTCTCTTCTATTTGCTTGTCTTCTCCTCATCTCTTGGCTTTTTACCTCATAGCCCAAGCCTAGCCGCTCATTGTTGTCAACCATCATCGGAGCCTCTCTTATTCCTTGTAAATTTCTACCTAGCCCTATTCTAAGATACCAGCCCTTGTTAATAATTAGATTCACAATAATTTTTTAAAAAGGTTGGTTTTTAGATCCTTCACCAATAGAATTGACAAGCTGAAAAGATTGGTAAGAACATTCCAATGCTTTCTCAGTAGTCTCCACATATAGGGCATTCAATGGTTGAGTCACAAGCATATCTTGACTTTTCACATTGAACTTGATCTTTTGGTGTAAAGTAGATAGAACAGCACCTATCATGTGAATCAAAGGCCTTCCCAACAAAAAGCTATAAGATGGAAAAATATTCATCACCTTAAATTTTACATTAAATATGTATGGCTGAATCTACAAGGGCATTTTAATATCTCTCAGAACTTCATGCTTGGTCCCATCAAAAGCTTGAATGACCATATGGCTATTCTTCATATATGAGTAATAAACAAGTAACTTCGCTAGAATTGACATAGGCATGACATTAATAGTAAAGCCATTGTCGATGAAAACCTTGACTATAATATAGCTCTTGCACTTGATAGTGATATGTAAAGCCTTGGTGTTTTCCTTTCCTTTTAGAGGAATCTCATCATCGCTAAATACTATATAGTTTGGCATTACCAAGTTTTTAGCTAAGTGATTCACATATTCAACAAATATATTTTATGCCACATATGCTTGGTTTAACACTTTTAACAAGATGTTTCGGTATGGTTCAAAATTTAATAATAGCGATAGCAATGTGATTCATGTTAGCATCTTATTTAATTATTCAACAATAGAGTATTCACTATGCTTTATCAGTTTCAAAAATTCATAAGCCTCTTTTTCTAATACTAGCTTCTAACATTCTTTTTTAGGCACCACTCCTGGTTTATTATGTTCTTCCCCCACTTTAACCTTGTCTTTCCTAGCCTTCTCTAGTATTTTTGGAGTATAGCATCTTTCACTTCGGGTTATACACCCACACCTATTATGTTGGTATCATAAGTTTTATGTGTATTCTTCTCTTGCCCCTGGACATCATATCATAGCTATATCTCCATGGCACACCTTTGTCATCCTTGTAGGAAAATGAGGTAAGGATTTTAAAAGTTACTGGCTTGGGGATAAGCTTATCCATAATCGACTTTAGTTTCTTCCCATAGTAAATTGTTACTAGTCTTAGAACCAATTTGATGGCTTGTCAACCAAGAACACTTTAACACTTGTTGAAGTCTCTTCTAATTCATAAAGCTCAATTTGATAATAATTTATAAGCTTTTCTACCTCTTGATAGAATTGCTCAAAAGTTTCAATAAAGTGGCCAGTTACCCTATTATGATATTTGCATTTTTTGTTTGGTACATAACTTTTATGATAAATTCATGGATCCACCAACTATATCATGTCAGCTTCATATAAAACATCAAATAGTTAACTAAAAAGAGTCTTGATCTTTTTCACCTTTTTTTTTATATGACACTCATGGTCCTCATTCAAAACAGTTACATTGTGGTTAGGCAATGGATTGTCACTAACATTTGGCATCGTTATCCTTTTTGTATCAAAATTTATCATTTCATGTTTGATAAATTATTGCACCTTATACTTTAAAATGGTACAATTCTCAGTAGAATGACCAATAATTCTATAATAGTAGTCACAATGACCTGTAAAATCATACCATTTGGGATAAAATTGCTTAAGTAGCTGTAGACAACTAGGGGTAATTAAGTGGTTATCGTAGATCTCTTGCTATAACTTTGTATAAGTTATGAGGAAGGATTAGGTCAAATATGGGTTTTTCTCTATTGTTTCATAGCTCTCGCAAATCACTTATTGGGTTAATAGGGCGAATTAGGGGTCTTATAGGAAATTGGGTGTTAGGATTATATATGGGAGTTTGTGGTCTAAAAGCAAGTTGATATATTGGTGGGTAAGATGGTTATGGGATCAACTGGTATGGGTAAAGTGAGGTATGGTTTATAGAATGATAGTATATAAAGTAGGCTTATGGTGAATAAGGTTGGCAACCCCTGAATTGTTGTCTTTCAAAGCTCACAGCTTAAGCTTCAATCTCTTTTTTCTTTCATTCTTTTTTGGTGAAAGCTTATCATCCATCCAACTTACCATTTTTAATAGCATTCTCAATGATTTCACCTGAGATCACCATGTCAGTGAAATTTTTTGTTACATTCCTTACATTTTTTTCATAATATAGAGATTTTAAAGTGCTTACAAATAATATTATGGTCTCTTTCTCAATCAGAGGTGGCTGAACTTAAGTAGCTGTCTCTCCACCTCTAGGCATACTCCTTAAATGATTCAGTCACCTTTTTTTTTTTATTTTGTAAGGAAAGGTGATCAAGAGCTAAATCTATTAGATGTTGATACTGATTGATGAAATCGTGGGTCATCTCACTATAGAAGTGAATATGGGTCCTATCTAGTTGAACATACCATCTAGCAGCAGAGTCGATAAAGTTGTCTTGAAATACATGCATTAGTAGCTTTTCATTATTAGCATAGGCAGTCATTTTTCGATGGTATATGGTAATGTAGGTATTTAGATATTTTGTACCATCATATTTTTTAAACTTTTGTAGTTTGAACTTTGGAGGAATAATGACATCTAGGACTAAATAGAGCCCAACAACATCCACGAAACCATAAAAATCATTTCCCTCCACTGCTCGTAACCTTTCCTAAAACATATTCATCTTTCTATCAACTATTAAGTTCTCTAATGACTCGACCCCCTTTGTATTTAACTACTTCTTCTCTTCTGGATTATCTAAATCAGGAACTTGGATTGGTTTTAAGGCTTTCTCCCTAAAGACTGGGTTAACATAACTTTTGAACTAACCTTGGGCAATAGTAGATTGCATTCTTGGGTTAGTGTATGGATAAGCCCTAGGAAAATTTTTTTGTGCCCCTTGATAAGGGTTGAATCTTAGAGGGCACAGAGCATCAATTACATCCTACACATGATGCTCTAGTTGACTTGAAACTTCTTCCACCGCTTCTTTTTTATTTAGCTTATTCAGAGCTTTCAAAATTTTTTTCAACTCCCTCTTGAACTCTTCTTGGACCTTTTCAATCTTATCAAAACATTTGGAGTTTTCTTGTTCCATCTGTCTAGCTCGGGCTCTAGTGTTATATTAGTGGTAAATGAGGTTTTTAGATGGTGAAGCTATCCTTGAATCTTATGTACCACAATTAGCATGCATATATTACTAACTGTTTATGCCAAAGTTTTTCAAGATTAACCTAACTTGTTTAAGAATCCTATATACATGAATAAATAAATGCATTGAATGTTGACACAATAAATTATGATACATAAACACATGATTGTATGCACAACAATGTATGAATGGGTAAATGAATGCATTTACTAATGTTTATCATATTATGATGCATGGATGAAAACATATGTTAGTAATACTATATTAAAATGCAATATATTAGTGATGTAAGATTAAAATACAACACACAACATACAATAACTTAATAATGAATAAGATATAAAATAAAGCTCAAAAAGTTCACTTATATGTCCTAACTAGGGTTACATTCTAATGATGGGTAGACATGGCTCTAACCTAAGGTTGGTTTCTTATTTTATATTACATGTAGTTTGGGTTAACTCTAAAGATTCCCAAATTGCTCTTCATATCATTGTCAATCACATACTAGTAAGGCACTTCAATCCTTGCCCATTATAGTTTATAAGTGAAAAGGGTTCAATTTGAGTGAGAGTATTTTGTTAGCCCAAGCAAAGACATGAAATCTCACGAAAGCATAAGTACTTTACTCTCTTCTAAGGAAAAGAGCTCAGGTATAGAGCTCATGTATGCAAATGAATGATAGAATATGGTATAATTAGAAACAGATAAAACATTCAAAGAAAAATTCTTAATTTTAACTTAAGCTTTGGATAACACAAGTTTGGTAGTCTGACTTTCAGCATCCCCAGTAGAGTTGTCAAACTATCATAACATATAGATCCAAAAATCTATAACTAGACACAACTTAAGAAGTACCACAAATTTTTTATTAAAGTGTGATTGGCTACCTAATTGATTCATATCATAAAACTAGAACGAAGTTCGGAAGTACAGTTGCGTGTGAGAAAAGTTATAGCACTCCCACATCACCCACCTAAAAGATAGTACTAGTTTAATTTTGTGTTATCCAAAACCTAAAAACTTATCAAATAATTTAATATCAAAAATTATCCTTAAATTATCCAATATGTTGGTAATAATTCAAGAACATCTCCTCACTTTAGGAGTATTTAAAGAGATTACTTGTCACACTTTGAAGAGGTTTTGTTGTCAAATTCATTTTTGTAAAATCTAATTTTTATGGATTAAAAAAAACTTTTTTTTCATAAATATCTTTCAATATGTTGGTAAGATTTTCTACTATAAATTATTCTCTAATATGTTGGTAGGATTTTATGGCAATTATTTTTTTTCTAAAAATTAATGGTTATATAAAAACCATAAGGTTTTCAAATATGTTGGTAAAACCTTATATTAAAAATCAAATTGCCTTCTAATATATTGGTAAGGCTTTATCGAAAACTATTTTTTTCTTAAAATTTATTTTTTAAAAAAATTAATAAGGTTCTCCAATATGTTAGTAAAACCTTATTTTGAAAATTAATTGCCTTTCAATATGTTCGTAAGTTTTTGTATTTAAACATTTAAAAAAAAAATTGTACTCTCCAATATGTTGGTAAAGTTCTTTTTTTTATTTAAAAATATTTTTTCTCTATGTTGGTAAGTTTTTTTAATTTAAAAAATGTTTTTTTCTCTTTTTTTTAATTACAAATAAATAAACAATAAATAAATAAATAACAAATAAACAAAATATAGATGAAAAACAAATAAACAGATAAATAAATAAATAAATAAATAAGAGAACAGTTTAGTTTAGTAGCTAAAGGATTGCGACTGTAGGCATAGAGACAAGCTGACGTGGCTCCAGCTCTAAACTCGGATCGGCTAGAGCTTCAATTATTGGAAATGGATCTTCAAATTACGTTGTGGGTCAGGTTAGAGTCGACAAAAAGCGTAAATCATGGGGGCTTTTTTAATCTTCAAAATGACGCCATTTTGCTACGATATAATAGCTAAAGTTTAGTTTTTTTTCTTTAGATTTCTTCTATGCTCTCTCTCTCTCTCTCTTCAACCATTTCTTTGATCCTCTTCATTTTAGAATCATCCAATATCACTAATCTAACTTAATCAAATTTTCAAAACCCCTAACTTCAAAAATATTTTTTTGCCAAAAAATCCTTTTGGAAATCTTTCTTCTACTTTTCTTTTTTTGTTGTGTATAATCTCTACCAATTTGTGTTTTTTTTTTTTTTTTGAATCTAGGTTCATATTTATAGGGTTTAAATTATGAGAACTCTAAACTAAAAAGGGTTTTAATTTCACTTCAATTCTAACTTCAACTTTGATTTTAACTCAAATTTTATAATCAAAAAAAAAAAAAAAAAACTCCATGCCAATTCAACCACCCCCAAACTTTTTCTAATTTTTCTTTCTATTTTTTTATTTTTTAACCAAAAAATAATTATAACCCCAGACAAATTGGAGTGTCTACATTACAAATTATATAATCTAGCATAAATTGTGATTACCTTTTTTTTTGGACATATACAAGTCATTGATAATATAGTAGTAGATAATTAATAACTTAATAATTAATCATTGAAAATTTAAATATAATCAATAAAACTTAGTAGTAATTATCGATAATTTAATACTAAATTAGTGATAACTTTATAATAAATGAATAATAATTTAGTAGTCAATAATTTATAACTTTTAGTAAATCATTAATAATATAGTAATAAATTCATAATACTTTAATGGTAAATCAATTATAATATAATTGTAAATACATACTAATATAGTACTAAATCAATGACAACTTTAAAAAAATAAGTGATAACTTAGTAGTTAACTAAAAATAAATAATAACTTAATAGTTAACTATTGATAACTTAATAATAAATCAATAATAATTAATAGTAAATTTGTGATAATTTAATTAGTAAATCAATTTTAATTTAATAGTATTTAATTGATAATAGTAAATCATAAATAACTTCATGGTAAATCAATTATAAATTAGTAATAAATAATTGATGATTTAGTAATTAATTATTGAAAACTTAAAAATAAATCAATATAACTTAGTAATAAATTATCTATAATATAATAGTTAACAGTGATAACTTAATAGTAAAGTATGTATAATTTAATATAATTAATAATAACTTGATAGTAAATCACAAATAATTTAATAATAAATTTGAGATAATTTTGTAATAAAAAAATTAAAAATTAAATAATAAATCAATGATAACATAATGATAAAAGTTCATTAAAAATTTATGTATTAATGAGTCGACTGACACTATTATTTAACATGTCATGTTGGCACTATCATGAAACTAAGAGTGTGATCCAGCATGGCACATGGCCAATAGCGTTAGTGAGTCATGCCTAACATGACATTATTCTTCCTGCAGTGTTTGACCGGTGAAGATTAAAAAGAATCTACCAAAATAATGTGTAAATTACCGAATACTAATATAACATCTTTAAATTAAAAAAAAAAAAAAAAACATGGATACACTTTATTATTTTATTTCTCATTTTTGTCATATGATGATTGATTTTTATAATGTATTTTATCTTATTCTTGGTTTTTCATAATCAATTTTTAAGTAATATACATTTCATAGTTTTTTTTTTAGAAAATGATAAATCAAAATTAAAAAAAATTATAATTTTATATACTACTAGTTTATATAATGTTTATGTTATATTAAACATATGTAAAATAGAAAACGCTTTATTTTTTAATTTTTGTTAAATTTATATATAATTGTTATTAAAATTTTAATTCTTATTGTTTTCATATATTTTTTTTATTGATTTTGTATTATATTATTATATCGTATTTAAAATTATTATATAAAGGTACTGAATCTTAATAGATTGTAGTATGCTATTTAGAGTGTTGTTTTAGAATTATCATTTTTATTTTGAGAGGGTTAATTTTGGCTACGTTCTAGCGAAGCATGCTTGCCAACGGTAACAGCGGAGCAGGCGGCAGTAGCTGCTGCACTTATTAGGCAACAAATTTCAGCGAAAACTGGTGTGTTTTGGATAAGAAGCAGTATATAACTTTTATTTTACGTTTCAAAAAGATTATTACTTAGATTTTCTTTTTTATTCGATCATTTATGTATGAAATATTAATTGTAATTGTATATAATGTTTGAAATTTATGGCATATTTTTCATAGATATGCCGTTTTTTTTTTATTTTACTGTTCTTTTGGTAAAATATTTTTCAATGGGAGGGAAAACCCCTTTTATAATCATGTAACTGTAAATGAACTTGATTCTGCGGGAGAGAACGTTTTAGACCCCATGACATTGGCTCAAACAAAGTTCACATATCACAGCTTCAAAGTTAAGGCAATAACTTTCAGGTATAAAATCAAATGAAAGATCGATCTTTTGACAAAGATTCCTCACTAGTTGGAACAACATTGCAAGTTGATGGTTAAGATGCAACTAATACAAGGCAAACACCTAATGGAAAATTTCATCCCAATTTAAAGGTGCACATCTGTTAATAGCCACAAAAGAAACGACAAAAGAATTGGAAAAAAATTAATCTCCACAATTGAGAGCAAATAAATGTAGGCAAAGAGTATGAAAATAGGACCTTTGGAGCATCCATCATGGAGTTGATAGTTGAAGACCTGAGCGGATGGGCTTGAAAAAGATTGAACTGAATCTGATGCAGAAACTTCAGTTGGAATAATCAAATTTGCAGCACCTGAGAATGGCCCTCATCTCCACCTATAGAAGTTAGAAACATGGTTTTTAAGAGGGAGCTGGAAGGTATCTCACATTGATTGACGGAGGAATTTCTTAGCGGATTGGCTAGGTAAGAAAAGTCCCTCCCAACAGCTATTATTCCAACTATTTAAGTCACCAGCTCTAGGAGTGTTTAACTAATTAACTGCAGAAATGATGGATCTACTACTACACATTCCTATTTAATAATAATAAATAAAAGAATAAAAGGGCATTATCAAGTTTCTGAAATATCTATAGAAGTCCTAGGTGAGCATGAGCAACAACCAAATTGTAGTGCACTGAAATTAGGAGAAGAATATGATAAATCCACCAACTTTGCCGTTTTGGGAAAGACAATCAAACTGTTCTCATACGCATTTTCACGAACACATAATGCAGGAAAGAATCAAAATTAATCAACCGTATGTCGATGTCTGCGCATTGTCTTTTTGTTTTATCATTTTTATTTATCGATTTTTTGTTAAGTTTTACTTAATTTTAAAAAATAAAAAAGATAAAAAATCCAAATCCAAGTGACACGTGAATATATAAATTGATCTTTTATTATCACAAAATATATTTTATAAAAAATAAATTTATTTTATTTTATTTTTTATGTAAAATCCACTTAATACCAAACTTTTAACAAAAATTAGTCAGTGAATATATATATAAAAAATTAAATAAATAATAAAATATTATATATATATATATCATAAGATGGTTTGAGGCTAATTATTATAAATTCATTTTTTATTTTTCTCTGATTTTTATTAAAAATCAGCTTAAATTGATTTGATATTAATTTTTTATAGAAACTTTTATATCGAATTATGATGAATAAAAATTTATTAAATATTGATTATTTTGTCATATTATCAATCAAGTTATTTAGTTGTAAAATTGATCTAATTATTAAAAAATTAAAAAAATTAAAAATGATGAAAGGAAACAAATGAATTAATATGCTATGTGAACATCTCCATTAAATTATTTTCTTACAAAAAAACTTGAAAACAAAAGAAAAAAAAAACAAAGAAATATAAAATTTCATATCGACAACTTGAATAAAGATGAAATAAAAGTTAAAATGAGTAAAATTTATATAATGAATTAATAAATTAAATTTTAATTATTTATAAATGTAATATTTTTATTAAATTAATATATTAAATAACAATTTAATTTAAATATATTGTATATTTTATTATCTATTTAATGAGTTTTTCTTACAAAATTTAATAAGAGATTTTAAAAACCAAAATTTTGAAAAAGCAAAAAAAAAAAAAAAAAAGACTGGATAGAGAAAACAATATCAAATTGGGATGTGACGTTAGTACATCCATAATATTCTTTTTTAAAAATATCAAATTAAAAAAATTAAAAAAAAATAATGTTTTTATCAATAATATCAAATGGGCTTCACTTTTTAAAAAAATTTAAAAGATAAAATATTTATTAAATATTTATAAAAAAAATAAATAAAAATAAATTAAAAAAAAATAAGCAAATAATTTAACACACAGTATATCACTAATATCAAATAAAAAAATAATATTTTGAATTTTAAAAATATTTATTAAATACATAAAATGAAAAATAAAAAAAATAGGACGTGACGTTTTTTAGATATTAAGTGAGTCTTACATAAAAAAATTAAAATATTTAAAAATATTAATACAAAAAAAAAAATGACTTAATACACAACACTCCATAATAAGTGAGTTAAAAAAATTTTAAAATTTTAAAAAATACATTTTAGATATATAAAAAACTATATAGTTAAAAATACTCGTGGTGTACCTCAAAAATCAAGTAGGTTCCACACAAAATAAATCTTAAAAGTCTTAATAAAGTTTTTTGAAAAAAAATAGAAAAAAGCAAAGAAAAAAAAACTTGGTAAACAGTAGATAAAGCTTAAGAAATATTAATTAAATTTTTTGGAAAAAAAAAAGGCAAATAAAAAAACTTTGTATAAAATGGATCTTATTTTTAAAAAATTTAAATTATTTTAAAAATATTTATTAAAAATTAAAAAAATTAAAAAAAAATGAGAAAGAATGCGATTGAGAGAAGAGGTCAACACTTGGATCAAAATGAACAAAATTAATATGTAGACTATATTTATACCTGAATGGCTAGATCGAGCTTGCAGAATAATCCTACAAAATTATTGATTTCGGCTGCTGTTTAGGGGACGAATATGTGTGGCCCATCGAAAGAGTGATAGAGACGGAGAAAGAAAGAGAGGGAAATTGGTTGAGAGCGTCAGCACAAAAAATAAGCGATACAGTGGCGATTTCCTTTTCTTTTTCCAAGAATTTCCTGACAGGCAAATATGAATGAATGCAAATTTCATTTTCCTTCAGTATTTAACATCTGAAAATTGAATTAGAATGTCAATGCTACAGCAAATACACAACTGATATAGTGATGCACATTAGCTGAAACAGACAAAACCAGAAAAAATATTCTCCTCTCATTTTGGCCAAAGTTGTGAACAAAGCATCCAGGTTTACAACTTGCGGCATTTTTTCTCAGTAAATTTTGCTTTCAAATTTCAAGCACCATGTCCCCCAAGTCCCAACACCAAGGGCCCCAAAGGATCCTGATATGATTAATATACATTCAGACAATACTGGGGGGATCCCCCACCCAATTACAAACGGCACGAGGCCAGCGCGTTCTAATGCAGTCCACCAATGGTGCATGCTGAGGAGGTTCAGGTTTAGCCACTTCAATGTCTTTCCCACTTGATTCACTCCCCGCAGAACCAGATGGAACTGCTACATCCGCCATGAATTCCTCCGGTGTCCACCTTGGGGGTACTGAAACCCTCAATTTTGTAAGTCTGGGTCGTTGTATTGGAGTCTCACCTCCAGATGTTGCTTGGCAGACATTCAAGTCTGATTTTGCTATCCCATTAAAATGGTAAAGATCAAATATTTTTCTACCCATCTGTCCAGTTGAATCCTTTAGACCTCCCAAGCTCTTGTCTAAATCCAAAATAACCTGCAAGAACTCGCTCCATACAATGAAACCTGAGCTGCAAAGGCTATTAAGTTTTTCAGATGGAAGTCTGACATTCGTCTCTCTGAGGACCTGATGGAAACCTTCCACACTAATGAAGCCACCACCTCCACTCTGATCTTGGGTGTCAAAAGCTTTCCGTATTTGTGATTCCCTTTCTTCCAGTTCATTCTCATCTTGAACAGCTGTATCCAGAGCAAATAGGACCGTATAATGGGAGTCACTCCCAATAACCCATATTGGCCATTTTGGGCATTTTAGATTTTGGCCAACCTTACAGAAATTAAGGGATTCTAGAAGAGTGAGGAATCCAACTTCCACATTTGAAGATATACCCTTCAGAAACATGCCAGAACCTAAATCCATCCTTCCATCAAATACATTTGGAACAGCTTGCCCACAGAGCAATAGGTTCACAATTTCCTGCAAAAATTTTGTATAAAATGCAATTATAAAGCAAGAACTCATCAAAGAAAGCAATCCAGAGACTTAATGATGGAGGTACCAAATTTAAGATACCGAAGCCCCATCCATTCAATGGATATATGCAATTTTATGTACCTGAGAAGCATGCCCAAATGGTGCAGTTACTAAAGGAAGGCTGGGATCATCACGGTCAGCTTGTACACAATCCTAAATAAAATCAGGATGCAAAGATGTCATTAGATCCTCAATCGAACAAAACAATCTTGGCATACAGAGATATGCTGGCTCTTAAAGTTTAAGAAAACAATAATAATAACGAGAGATCATTACATAGCTATCTAAAATTGATTCATTAATGAAGATAAAATGGGAGTCTTCAAGAAAATAAACCTACCAATCCTCTAGAAAGTAATGCAGATATAAGGAATAGCAATGCTCCCATGCGACTTTGAAAAACAGGAATCATTGCTTGGAGCCTCTTAAAGGCACTTGCTGGTGTTGTGTATGTATCAACTCTTAAAACTTTCTGCAAATCAGAAGCTGATGCAATTGAAACACCTTCCAGTGCTTGTGCAATGGTCTGTCAGATAGAGCAAACACCTATCAGCAAATAAGAAGACATAAAACAGTATACACACTAAAACAGTACTAACATAATAACAACATATTCAGGTCAACCAATTCCACTAACCACGTCCTTGGGCCTGTCTTCAGAACTTTCAATGCCATGGCCAATAGAACTCAAAGTTGCAATCACAGCTCTTTTATCATTTCCACATAAAAACAAAATTTCACCCATACTTCTAACCAGGGCTCTGTGAACAGAAACAAAATTTTAAATTGATACAGATAACAGAACAAACAATTAACAAATTGCAAAGCAGCTGCAAAACTTTTAAAGAACAAACAATGACTATTCCTTTCAAATTGATTATTCGTGGAATGAAGTCAAACATAACAGAGACCACTGCCAGTTCACATCATAAACAATCATCAAAGTCTATCAAGATTTGCCACAAGATTTCACATTACTTCTGATCTTGACATTTTTGGTTGATGACCTATAAAAAAGAGCTAAAACGCTAAATTGGAACACTGAGCAAATACGCAAATACAACCCATAGCCTATTAGCCCAAATTACATATGCAGGTATGCCTGAACAAACTCATTTACAAAAAGAAATTGCACATGCAACATGACTGCTCAGCTCAAGATCAGGAAACCACACCTTTTTTCTGATTTTCTAATGGCAAATAAGAATTTAGCACCTATAAAAGTGAATAACTGAACTGTATTTCAATGAAAATCAATAGAAGGAAACACCTAGACATGTAACTGATAATTTGAAGATTAGCATTACAAAAACAAATATAACAATCCACAGGAAAAGAATTAACATCGTTTGATAGAACGCAACCAGCGCCACCTGAACAGTTTAACTCCTTTCTTTACATGTACCATGAAGCCAGAAAAATTTTGAAACGCACATTATAAATTAAAAGCATTTTTCTTTGTGCAGATGTTAGCATATACTGCACAATTTACAGCACATATTTAATCACCTTGTTTTTGCATCTTCAGAAAAAGCAGCAAAATTATTTGATGCAACATATTGATTTTTGGATAATCTACTGGAACTCGAATTCTGTCGCAGGCTAGGCACAACATTAACTAATTCATCCGGAAAGAAAAGAAGATGTTTGAGAACAAATGCCTGCATAGACACACAGATACTATTGTCAGCAATAAGAGTATGAGATAAAGATCAAAACAAACAGAAATGTCATTAGGCCATCTAAGAAGGGGGCTATTAATATGATCCAGAATCAGACCGAACCTAGAACCTATCCAATTGCACTGTCAACTCAACATGTATCTGAAAGAATTTTTCTTAGCAATTAATATCCTATGTCAATTGCATAAAAAAATAAAATAAAATAAAAAGAAAGAAAAGTGCAGCATTGGCAAAAATAACAGTTTAAAACCTCTCAAGTTTAGATTCATGTAATTATGGTTAAAATGGATACAATTTTCTGTAGAGTATAATGATTCAATAATATGATTACTCTATTAACGGACTAACAATAATAAACAAGCTATCCCAATGAAATAATGTTCTTAACAAACTTTAGTGAGTTTGCTAGAGTCAGTGTAGAATATTAAAACGTTCAGAAGATATAATGATAAGTAAGTTCTGCTGTTCCATAAGAAAACATATAATTTTTTAATACAGTATGAACTTCACATATCACAATAAAATTAATTGATAATTCACATGCTGCATGGTGCGAAGAAACTCATATAAGCAAGAAATAAAGGAATTACTTGTATGGTTGCTAAGACACCACAGGGCCCACCTTCATGCTGCACAAGGCCCATAGATGTTTCTGGATCAGGGCTAAACCTACAGCATTTTCATCATGTATTAGCCAATAAAAGCAAACATATGAAGCTTCCACAAGATTGGTAGCCATTGGTACTCATTGAAACAAATTCACATATTGCTTGAACGTACAAAGCCAAAATGCAAGAAGAAGATAACAACTAATATGCATTACTTTTCAATGAAGAAACACAAGTCAACCAAAAGACTCCGCTAAACCAGTAACTACCAAGCTTGTTTCATAACAGATAGACTAGAAAATGATGGGACAAATAGAAGAAATAGTTTTGAACAATCAATTACAGATGCATCAATAGCCTGCTAGCCTGAGCTAGTATATTTAACCAATCAATATGAGATAAAACAATAAAACCAAAATTCCCCCTTAGAATACTATCTATAATTCGTTTATGACAATGAAGAAACTGAGGGAGGTAGTTTTGCACTATGGGAATAAATATAAAAGTACACCACAAGACATGAATAAAATCACCTCATTAATGAACAATACCTCAATATTTCAACTATGGGTCATTTACACCCCCACCCCCCCCCACCCCCTCTTTCCCACCCACTCATCCACTCAGCCAAACAGACAAAAAAAGAAAACAGGAAAAGACCTTTTTCAATGAAGGATTACATCTTCAAGCACTATTTATAATAATTCTTGTTTGAAGGTTTCCTTCCAACACAGTCTTGTTTCAGAGATATTTTAAATGCACTTGCACTTTCTTTTATCATGCCTTCACAACAAGAGACTACATTAATGAATTTATTTTTAGTCATAGCATTATTAGTCTGTAATCTGATAAAACCTTGGCATTCCAGACAACCACAGAAATGTTGTTTCAGCACCTTATAACTCTACACAACTTATTTACAGCTCTGTCTAGGATCCTTTAATAAAGATTTCCAAGCCTTCTCATGCTTCTCACCAGTTTAGAATCACCAATTAGGATATATCACATCAAAAGGCAGGATTTTGTATCTATACATGAACCAGGTGTAAGCTTCTGTATTTTGTAAACTGGCTAGCTTTTCAAAGGGGGGACAGCCAAGCTGATTAGGATTTTATGCATTACTTCATAGACTATTTAGGCTGACCTGATAGAAAATTTTAACTATAAGAAATGTAAAATTAATACACATTGTCAACTAATATTATGGGTGATCAGATGGGCAAATTTACATTAAAGAAACATAAATTGAGACTTGTATTCAACTAATTAAGTCTTGGTTATTAGAACCAACCTTAGCACCCATTTTAAACACTTTTGAATGCTATAAGTATACTCCATCATCAAGTATTTCAGCCTTTTACTGGTTGTTTCTTCATTATAGACACCTCAATATATTGCTTGTAAGGAGGAAACCATACCCATCTATAAGTTACGAGATTTATTAGCCCAAAAAAGCTCTATCAAAACTTTTAAAAGTTTCCACTAATGACACAAAGTGTTGTATATTGGAGCTTTAATATTAATTATAAAAGTCTTAAAGTTGATAGAGACAAAGTTAAAGCAATTCAGGAATGGCCAGCTCCTATTACATTTCATCAAGTTCAAAGTTGAAAGTTTTATAGACATTTGATTAGAAATTTCCACACTATAATGATATTCATCACCAATTGCATGAATGAAGGGCACTTTATTTGGCTGAGGCAGAATTCAGTCTTTCAAAGAAGTAAAAAACTAACAATAAAACCTCCTATTTTCCATCTTCCAAGCATCTCTATGATCTTTAAAGTGGCATGTGATGCATCATGTGGGAATTGGTGGTGCAATAGCCCGCAATGATCATCCAAGTGCTTATTTTAAAAGGAAACAAAATGAACCAAAACAAAAGTACTTAACTTATGAGAAGGAATTCTATATATGGACCACGTGCGTTTGATCACCTGATTACTTATATAAAAGAAACTAAATAAGCAAAACAAAGAATTCAACTTATGAGAAGAAATTCCACATTGAGGTCCAAGCACATTGCACTACTAATTCTTAAAGATTAAGCACAACGCTAAAATTGATAAAAAGGCAACTGATCCACTTGGCCAAGTGCTGTAAACCTTTATTTCTATAGCTATCATCCACTTATGGGCTTTGAATTGCTCGAGAGACTACCCATCCTGCAAAATTGTAGCATCGTACATACATATTTATGAGCTGAAGAACATGCAGAATATACTAAGCTTCCCCTTATAATAGTGCAATATCTTCAAGAGAAGTATCATTGTTAGCCTAACCCATCCCCATGTGAAGAGCTGCTTTGCAAATTGCATTCTTGAGCAACAACAGGACATTGGGGAAGGATAAGGCCATTACAAGGAGCAAAAATTTGAGACTCATTTGAAAAGGAATATTGGTAGGATTGTTGACCATTGTCAGACTTGTCAACCATAAAAATAGAGAAAGCAAAATACAGGTTCATAAATTAGCAATATCAACACACACCACAGAAGAATTTAACTATTAAATTCACGAAGTTGGCATTGTCACATGGATTAGACATGAAAGATACCCTAGGAGCTTCATTCAATTCGAGTCAGTCCCTATATTTTCATGAAAATGAGCTTAAACAGTTGTGTGCTTGACTTGTGTAATTGTATGGGATAATCGGAATGAGTAGTGTCCTTGACTTCATACCATGGTAACGAAGAAGCACCTAATGATGCTACATTGTTACAAGGCTTTCTCCTATGGCACAATATAAGGAAGGGATTGAAGGCATTGTTGATCAGTAAGTGTTTCCTACTTGAGGAAGTAGGCATCAGAAATTCCACCATAAAAAAGTTGCAAGTTGAAGCTGTATGGTATATTTATATTTAGCTGTCCTGTGATCAATATCCTTAACCACCATATTAATGGAAATTCAATTATGCAACGAATATCATTTCTTTTCTTCGCTTCTAGTCTCTCAGAAGTAATTTAATTTTTTTAAAAAATACAAACTAATATCTCAAAGTATAAGTAGAAAGGCAGACTTTACCTTATACCCTGATTGCTCCACTGAGTAAGTATATCCTTCGAAACACAACCCCCAAAAACCATCGAGAATAACTGATAAGCTTCTTTCTCCGACAATTCATCACCCAAATTCACTTCTTTGGCTTTTCTTTCCATCTCTTTCCTTCCTAAATCTCCGCCACTTTCGCTTTTTGAAGGGGAACAAGAATCCGGAATGCTTTTAGCCGACACCAGCATCCGTTTCTCAGCTGCGGCTGCCATGAGTTCACGCTGCAACCGTCGGCTCTCCTCCGGCGTCGTCAATCTATTGGCACCTTCTCTCGGCTTGCTCCTCTTCGGCTCTGGCGGCGAGTTTTGCATGCTCATCCGTAGAGCCATTCTCAGGTCCTCTTCTTCTCGTTGATCCGCCATTTGATAACTATCGTTGGATCAAATTTTAGCAATCTAAGGTTTCGAAATAATTGAATTCATATACAGATCAATTGAATTCAACAAAACTGTTATATTTCAGATGGTGGTGAATTTGATTTTGATTCAGATTCTATACAAAAGAAAAGGATTTGGGTATTCTAAAACCCTAAAAGAACATGTTAGGGTTTCGAATTTCAGGCCAACTCGATCGAACTGAAATGTTAAAGCAAATGGAAATTCCGTTTTAAAAAAAAGAACGACTCGATAGGGTTAAAATAGGAAAGTGACTCAAAAGGGGAAAAAACTGAACGTGGTTGCTCTCCGGTAGACGTTAGATACGTTGTCGTTTAGACGATTGATGGGATATGAATTGACAATTTCAGCCCTTTTGTGTTGTACTTGAAGGCGGGTTAGTGCGTTAGTAGGAGTGAATTTGGGGCAAAAGGTGAGGGCATTTTGGGGAAAAAAGGGTGATGCTTTCCTTTTGTTGGGAGGAAAGGCGTTATTGTTTTTGCTGGGGTGTGATGGTTGTGGAGTGAATTTGGGATTGGAGCAGGTAGGATCTCATTGGGAGCTTTTGGTGGTGAGCTGGAAATATGTTTTTCCTGTGTTAATCACCACTATTTCTTGATTATATAAAGATTTTGGCTAGATTTTGTTCTTATTTAGATAATAGCCCTTATTATCAATATGTAATTATAATTATTTTTTAATAATGATAATGCTATAAATTTAAAGTTAAAACTGAAGAGAAAAAAAATATTAATTTATATTATTCAAAGTATTTGAATATTTGCATCAATTTTTAAAAATAGTCTATTTGTCATCATTATTGGATTATAAACGATAAATTTGAAATTTTACTACTTTTATAATATACATTTGAGGTAACTAAATATATAAAAACCACGAAAAGTTTTATAAATAAAATAAATATTAAAAATATATCCATGCTTTGCTGCAGGTTTAATTTTATTATTATTATTTCTAGATAATAATGTTTATAAAAACTAAAATTAAAGGAAAAAAAAAAAAAGAAAAGACATAATATGTATAATGAAAATTATAAAAATAAATAAGCAAGTGTTGTAAACCAAAAAACCAAAGACATTTATATCACATATAGCATAATTTAGAGATGTTCATAATCAACTAAAAGATAAAAATTAAATCTTAGATATGTAAGCAAAAGATATAAATTGAAGATACAATTAATATGAATTTTTCTTTTCATTTAAAAATAGATATAACAATTTAAGGAAAATCTGGGACAAAAATCTTTTAAATGTTTTATAGTTATAAATGGCTATAACCTAAATTAAGACTCCACAACACCCTAAAACAGAATTGCTCATAGTACTAAGGTTAATTTCTTTATGTAAAATACTATAAGATAAGGTTTTTGTCTAATCTCAATATTCACTTGCATTATGGAACATGCAAAAACAAAGAAACAAGTTGAGAAAAATAATGTAATTGCAGCTTGGTTTGTCTTGAAAAGACGTAAATTTTGATTCCTTGTTTTAGATTATTATTGTATATTAGTATGTTAGTGCATCATTATTCTACATATTTGTACAATGCCAAATCTGTCAATGACTAATAAGGATGAGCCCTCTCAAGGTTGAGTAAAAAGATGACAACAAACAATTAAGAAGGATTATAACCAAGTAAAAAAGAGAGCAGTCAGAGGTAATAGAACATTAGCTCAAATCTTCTTCCTCCTCTAATAATTCTCTACTTATCAACAGTGAATACTCATGAATTCCTTGATGGATTCTACATCGAATGTTTCAACACAAAAACAAAACATTTTCGTATCTCTTTTTCTTCCACCTCCACCTATAACAACTTAAAATATCTAACCACAAACATCATCTAAAGACAATCCATCTAATTATTCATATAATAGACACATTCTAATACAAATTATATATGAATAAAAAGTGGAACTTCTTTGTTAACAGCAAGCACCCAAAAATTAAGAGGTTGAGAGCAACAAAAATGTAAAATCTTAAATCAACAATTAAGCATCATTAAAAATAGTGATGTAACAATCATAACAACAAGAACAAAAAAAAATCGTAAATAGATTTCAATGATGGTCAACACAAAATCCAACCCAATAGCAACATTAACAAATATATTCAATAATAATCAACATAAAATCAAATTCAATGCCAATAATAATCAAAAAAATGTTAAGCATATTCCCAATAAGTAAACGAATAAATTTATGAGAATATAAAGTGATAAATACCTAAATTCTCTATTCAAGCTATTGTTAATAGCAATTGCAACCTTCCCTCTACCATATCTTGTTGAAGTATTCCTTAACTCTTTCCAAAATTGTAATTGGCACTTTCCTAATAATAGATTCAGCTATAATTATACAGTAAGCTGCTGCACTAAATTTATTTGACAAAATCAGTACATGAAACACATAATAAAAAATTAGTAGTTATGAAAGTAAGCAATCATATCTTGATTCATTTCCAAGTAATATACTCATGTTTGGTATATAGGATGATGGATATGATAAGATGATAATCATCTTATATTATGTTCAGTTTGCATTTAAAGAGAGAGATAAAATTATAATAAGAATTAATCATCTTTTTGGTATACAATGACTCAATCCTCCTAAAATGGAGAGAATTATTTTTAATCAATGAGATAAACTTATATGTTATATTATACTTTTAGAAATTACATCAATTATTTAAATTGTATAAATTTTAAAGAAAGATAATTTTGATTAATAAATAAATTATCTTATCATAATCCTTACCCACATCAAACACAAGACAAGATGACATTGTTTAATCAAATCCTACTTATAATACAATCTTATCTTATCCTATCATAATCTTGTATATCAAACGCATCTTATTAATAAATATATTCAATATTAAAAATAGTTGCTTAATTGCAATAAAAATTTAAAAGATCATTTCTTTAACTAAATATTACTGATCTAAAGATCTAAATTTCATACTTTTGAAATAACCAACATAATTTTTATAAAATTCCTATAATTTTAAATCAAATTCTTTTACTTACAAAATTTGAATTACATAAGAAACATGGTCTAGGATTGTGCTAATACTTATTTAAAATTTAAATAATCCTACTTATACAAGAAAGTAGGATAATCATCACTCTTGATATTTAAAATTCAAATAATTGTCACATTTTACTTATTGAAAAGAATACCAATGCATTCTTGGTATTTAAAAGTTACTATTGGAATGCATTGGTATTTAAAAGCCATTTTTGGGATATTTGAATTTTAGGATTATACTTATTCTTATTTAAAATACAAATATTTTTACTTAATTCATAACATATTGATATTTTAAAGTCACTCTTGGAATACTAATACATCTTATATAAATATATAAAAGCCAAAATTTTTGACAAAAAAAGAAAATGTCTAATGTGAATGACTTATAATATTGACATATAGACAATTTTAAAAATTGTCACGTAACATCTTATAAATGCATTTTATTTTTTAATACATTTTTAATTTAAAAATAATTCAAAAAACTAAGTTGACTATATTTATATTTTTATTATTAACTTTAAACCACTCTCAATTAAATTCATATTAAAAGTATTAAAATTTTTATTGCAATTATTAGTAATTTCAAAATCTTTCTCTTTTCATTTTTCTGAAACACATTAAATACACATTATTTTTTATTATTCTAATTGTCAATCATAAATTATTTTCAATTTAAAATACTATTGCACTTAATTTGATTCTTATTTGATTCTAATTAATTCTCCATTATTAACATTTCAATCTCAACCAACCGGTCAAAATAAATCTTTTCTTAATTTGACAAATAAATCAATCAATATATGGTGCAATGTATATATGTAGACAAGTTTAAATATATTTGTGTTATGTATACAAACTAAAATTAATTGAATAGTAGGAGACAATGCATATATTGTAATTATTTGATTCTGTATATGGTCACAACTACTAATCCCTGTACATGGTGCAATACTCGTTATACAATATAATCAAATATATACATCAATAAATATATCTAATTAATTCTCCATTATTGATTTTTAAATCTCAACAAAAAAAGTTAAAATAAGTCTATTCTTAATTTGACAAATTAAATCAATAAGCTACTATTCCCCATACATGGTGCAATGCACGTTATACAATATAATCAAATATAGAAATCAATAAATATATCTAATTAATCTCCATCATTGATATTTCTATCTCAACCAAAAAAGTTAAAATAAATCTTTTCTTAATTTGACAAATTAAATCACTCAATATATAGATATAATAGCTAAATTAAAATTTTACTTAATTTTATATATGATTTAAAGAATTAATAAACACTATATTTATGGTAATAAAAAATTTTGTTTAATGATTTAATAATTTCTAAAGAAATATAATTAATAAATTAATAAATACTACAATTATAATTATAAAAGAGTTGATTCTTTAATCAATTATTTGATTAAATAGTATCTATTTGAGTAATTGATGTATTTCATGTGTAAATATAGAAAGCAAATATATCAGATTAATTCTCCATAATTAAATTAATATAATAAAATATTCCAATTTCAATTAGCCACCCATTATTTATGTTTTGTAGATTAATTATGGTCATAAAATACGGTATCCATTTTTTTTATGTTTTGTAGATCCTTGGTATTAACATCTAAAAGATTAGTCTATTTCTCAAAGTTTTATAATTTTTTATACTTAATAATTCATATTTATTGTTTAACATTCTGATTTCATTTATTTTCTTTTGTATTAATTAAATTTTAATTTGTTTTATTATTTGTTACAATTGTTCAATTAATACTTATGTATTTTTTTTCTTTTTATTAAATTAATACTTATGTTTTTTTCTTTTATTTTTTAATTTTTTAAAGATAATAAAATTTAAAATTTTCTCCTTCAAAAAATTTAAAATCTTCAATATAAATTTTTTTGAAGATCAATATAAATATAACATATCAAATCACAAGTGACGCATATTATGCAAAGTCTAATGCATGTAAATAAGTAAAGTGGGATTGGAGAAATGTTGTGATTAGGAAATAATAAGATATAATCAAGTTTCAAATTAAGGGATCTCTAAATGTTAATGATAGAATAAAATATTTCAATATCAATCAATTTGCTATTGTTAGGCCATCATTCACTCATAATTTTTATTATTTCAATATTAATTTTCATAATTTAAAATTATCTTATTAACTATCCTATAACGCACCTTTTGTATAAGTAGCTCTAGGTTTTTAATTTTGACAGGCAATGCATCTTTAACCACCTTTCTTTAATTTTATACTTTTTTATCACCACTCAACTCCACTTCAATTTTCACTTTAATTTTCAATTTGTATCATTTTTTAATCTATATTGCTCAAATGTTGTTCTCTCTTTATACTTATATTTTATATTTTTTTATTCTATTATTCTATTGCAAAATATAACTAGTGTGAAGGCCTATGCAATGGCACAAGATTGATAATTACAAAGTAGGGAACAAGGATCATTAAAGTTGAAGTTGTGACGGGAAGCAATATTGGTAACCGAGTTTTTATCCACTGTATAGTCATGTCCTAGACCGACACAAAATGGTCATTTTCTCTAATTTGTAGGCAATTTCCATTGAAATTGTGCTTTACAATGACTATCAATAAAAGTCAAGGTCAAACTTTTAAATATGTTGGTGTTTATCTACCAAATCGTTATTTAGTCATAGACAATTGTATGCGGCTATCTCAAGGGTTACTTCTCGCTTAGGCTTGAAGATATCAATTCAAGAATCTAAAAATGAACATCAAGGATACACAAAAAATATAGTATACCACAAAAATTTTAACAAATTATCAAAAGGTAAGAATAGCATAAATTTAAATACTTTAAAAATTAATTTAAATAACCTTATTTATGTGTTCTATTGTCTTCTATTTTTTATAGATGTTTTAATTTTTTATTTATTTTATACATATACCTGTGATATATTTTATATTAGATGAGTTACAAACTTCAAATAATTCAAATATCTAATTTTTTTTATATAAAATCATATTCCAGATTAATGATGTAGGGACACCATTACTTGAGACAAATATCTCCAATTAAAGATCAATGGAGGTTGAAGGTTAGAATTACAAAAATATGGGATGCTATCAACTCCAAGACTGCAACCTTGATCGATTTTGGAAAGGTTGTTTAGATGAACAGGTTTTGTCTCTAACTTTAAGGACTATTACTTTTACACTTTCATATATCATTATTACAAAATCCATTACTCTTTCTTTCTATTCTATTTTATTAATATTAACATGTTTATCTATATTATATATTTTAGAATCTTGCTTGACATGAATTTTCAAGTTTCCAATTTCATATATAGGTTTTTGAGATTTAGGTATTTGTGTTAGTATTTTTCCATTTATAATAAATGAATGCCTATCAAAAGTTATGCTTTTTTTAGTTTTTAATTTTTTTCCTTGAAGTATATTATAAATTAAACTTTGTATAATATGTTTCTATTTAATTTAATCATGGCAGGGTGATTATATGCATGCTATGGTATTCAAAATTTTGGTTTCTAAATTCAAACCTCTTTTAAAGGAAAGATCAATTTATTTTATTAGAAATGTACATGTTCATTCATATACAAGAATATATAAGGTTGTGCGAGAAGATTTCATGTTTTTTTTTTCTCATTCTCCACTGTTGTTGAAGAGATCACTCAAGAAGATCGTGTAATTAGGAAATACAGATTCGAGTTTGTTAAGTTCAGTAACATTTTAATACAACCTAAAGATAACAAATATTAGTTAGGTAATCAAAAATTATTATTTGACATTTGTTATTTTTTTAATTATTTATGCATCCTACAAGGGCATAATAATTTGACATAAGTAAATAAAAATTATATATTTTCTTTTTAGATGTTGTTGGAAGATTAAAATGCATAACTCCAATTAATGATCAAGCTTTTGATAAGTCGAGGCAAAAGAAAAGAATAATAGAGCTTTAAGATGAAATTTTTGTTTTTTCTAATAATCAATTTCATTATATTTTCAATTTCTTATATTCAGATTAATATTTTATATTACTTTGTCCTTTTAATTTAAATAAGATATTAATGTTATTATTTTTTAAGTGGTCAAATATTAGAGATAGCTCTTTGGGGTGACATTATTAATCAAAGTGACATTATTAATTAGATTAATAATAATGTCTTGAATTTAATGCAAAGTTCCTATAGTGTTGGTTGTTACTTCTAATTCAATCATAAAGTTCAAAGGTACTTTCAATATTGTTCTAAAATTATTTTATATTTTTTTATTAAACTCCATAAATATTTATAATTTTTTTACAATTTTGTAGATATTTGCAATTTATCTTTAATGAGTGGAACAAAAATTTACATCAATCTAGATATTCCTAAAGTCTCAATAATTTTACAAAGTTATGGTAGCTCAAACAATTCTTTTTAAATTAATGCTTTTATGACTAATTAATATTTTATTTTACTACTTTTGAAATTTAGTTTGCCTAAGGAAGATTATGGCGTAGAATTTTATTGCACATCACATAAAAGACTACTTTCAAATGAGGTTTTAATGTTTAAAAATAGAAAGCCTTTGTCAGAGATTAAAGCAATAATCACAAAGCCAATGTGCTAGGTATTTGAGTAACATAATTTTTTTAGCAACATAACTTTAAAAGATGATTGATTTAACATGTATGTATATTGTTAATGATTATTTTAGAATTGGGTATCTATAAGAAAAGTCTTTCATCATGAGTCACTATCATGAAAGTTGATAACACTTTTGGTTGGTACCATATGTCATGTGGGTGCAACAAGAAACTATTTGAGATTGATAAGAAATTTCAATGTTGTTCCTGTAATGTTGATGTTCCCAATCCAATTACAAGGTAAATAATATTCATATTTTGTATATTTGATACATTAATAAACAATTATTCTATGATGATAATAAAAACATTTTAAATTATTATATTTTATACATAATTATAGAATTTTGTATACCTTATAGGTACAAGTTGAATGATTAGGCATATGATAATTCTAAAAGGGCAATGTTTGTACTGTTCAACATAAAAGCTAAAGATTTAGTTAATAAAAATATTGAAAATCTTTATGAACTATCTACTAAGGTGTTGAGTTAAAAGTTATTTTAATATTATTCAATATTCAATTTAATTGAATGATATGTCTATAATTATGATTTAGGAAAATGGAGATTATAAATCCAAGAGATATTTGAAAGTCCCAAAGGTAAAATTTGTGTGTTTGAGATGAAGGCAACTACGTATAATCTTGAGATAGGTAGTACCAAACTTATAGTGAATAAGGTGAATAATTTTGATTTTAAGTTTGAATGTAAAAAATTATTAGAATAGATATCTAGAAGCTTATTATAATAATTATATTTGTTATAAAATTATATAGTCTAGATTATAACTGAAACTTTAATCAAATTGTAGATTGCTAGGGGTGAGCAATCGGTCGATTCGGTCAATTCGGTCTGAAAAAATTAATAACCGAATTAATCAATTTTTATTCTATCAGTAACCGAACTGACCAACAAAATTTTAATTAACCAATTTAACCGAACCGACTAAAAATCGGTTCGGTTCAGTTAGTTCGGTTAAATAATCGAATTTTTCATCATTTTTTCTCTTATTTTAAATAATTATTTAGCTACAAATTCAATCCAATAAAACTCAAATTCACATACCATTCAAACTAAATCACTAAAGAATTTAATAATTTCTACAATATTTTACAAGAAAAAAGATAAATAAATACTCATATAAACTTATTTAATCAAAATAAATTAAACAATAAGTTTTGAAAAGTATTGCTAACATATATCAAATAACAAACAAAGCCATCAATACATAATAATTGTCATTACAACACATAAACAAGTTTTTAAGGGTCAACGGCCAACTTAAAAAAGCAAATCAAGCAAATATGCTTCTCATAACTTTGGTACAAAACATAAAAGACATTTTAAATTGGCAAATTGAGCTAACAGCTCATACAAAACATAAAACAAGCTAATTAAAAGACATTCCAGGTTCTAACATCATTCTTCATACATGAACCCCATAACTTTGGTGCACATCCTTCATTGTTTCCTAAAATGTTAAAGAGATCAAAACCTTAATTAGTTGTCAAAGAATATAATAAATATTTTTTAAATGCAAATATTCATAGAAATTAATAATGAAATTACCTTAAAAGGTCCATGCACATTTTTCTTAATCAATTACTGGATCTAAGGCAATTTTTGACAAATCTAAAAATATATAAACAAAAAATAATAAAAGTAAGCTTTAAACAAATAAAAAAATAAAAAATAATAATCCTTAAAAAATAAATGATGGTATAAATAAAATATTACCTAAATCCATTTTGTCAAGCTATGTCAAATCATCTTCAAGTTGAAATGAATCAAGATTAAAATATTTATGTAACCAATCTTGAGCACAAATAAGGGCTTGCACAATTTTAGGAGTTAAAGAGCTCCTATATGCATCAAGCACACAACCACCAGTGCTAAAAGCATATTCGAAAGCAATTGTGGATATAAGAATTACCAATACATCATGAGCTAGATGAGAAAGGATAGAAAACCTATGGCTATTGAGTTTCCACTAAGTTAAAACATCAAAGTCATCACTATCATCATCATCAGGCTCCTCACTCAAATATTTAGTCAATTCTGATTTATGTTCATCTTTGCCATATTCAATCCTATACCTTTTGTACTTGGACTTAAAGCTTTCTTCTTTTTTGTCATTCCATTTCCACTTTCATCATCGGTATGCTGTAACATTTGGCTCACTTGACTACTTTCACCAACTTGCTCAGACTAAGGTTCTAACATTTTTTTGTATTCATTAAACAAGTCTTTTATTACTTGTTATACTTTTTTAATCATCAATGAAGCTTCATTAGAAGAATACATTTTCATGAAGCAATATTCAACAAAAGAAAACTTTTTTGAAGGATCAAGAAGAGAAGTAATATAAACCAACATATTCATCTTCTCTATATTTCTCCAATACTTATCATATTTATCTTTCATTCTCTTTGCCATTGCATTCAACTCAACATTAGGATTTAATTGTCATTCTCGCAAAGTGGAATAAACTTCACATATATTATCAAGAAAAGTATTAGATGTGACATAACAAGTACCTGAAACTTTCACGGTGAGATCATAAAATTGTTGCAAGAAAAGGCAAAACTTCATAACAATTGCCCAATCATTTTGATTGGGCATCCCATCTCCCATTAAAAGCTCACCTTTATAATAAGGATCAACATCATCAAATGCATCAAATGCCCTTTCAAACTTTTGAGCTGCATCCAACATCAAATAAATAGAATTTCATCTAGTGCTAACATCCAAACACAATAAACTTTTATTCTGAATATCTTCATTCACAACACACTCTTTAAACTTAGCTAACCTGAAAGGTGATTGTCTCACATATCTTGTTGCCCCTCTAACACGAGTAATTGTTTCATTCATTTCTTTCAATCCATCACAAATAATAAGATTAATAATATGTGCAATGCATCTCAAATGAAGATATTTACCTCCTAAAATACTAGTTCCAGCATTGTTAAATTTTTTCCTCAAATATAAAATTACAACATCATTAGAACTAGCATTATCAACTATAACAATAAAAATCTTATCAATCCCCTAATCACGCAAACATTTTTCAATCATCTTACCAATAGCTTCACCTTTGTGACTAGAAATGGGACAAAAATTTAATATCATTTTGTTTAGTTTCCAATCTTTGTTTATAAAGTGAGCTGTAAGACACATATAATTGACCATTTGTAATGAGGTCCATGTGTCAGTAGTAAGATATTCTCTTGTGAAAAATGATTTTATGAATTGCTTCAAATGAGTCTTTTCATCAATATAAAATTGATAGCAACCCCTAGCAACTGTCCATCATAATGGTACACGAAATCTAAGATATGCAACTAACATGCAATACCTAAATCCTTCTGACTCCACAAATCTAAATGGCAACTCATTTAGAATGATCATTTTAACTACAGCTTTTCTAACAGTATCTTGATTAAATTTCCAAGTGCCTAAAGATTTTGCTCCTCCTGATGGTAATACCAATTCTGTTTGAGTACCATAATCCCCACTAACATGAGGAAACTTTTTACAAGAATTCATGTGATTCTTTAAAGCAGTGGTTCCATTCTTTTTAGGATTAGCAAAAAATTCTCCATCACAATTATTACACCTAGCTTTACAATTACCTTTCTCATTAACAAATTTAGTAAAGTGGTCCCATACCTCTGACCATGGCTTAGATGCTTGTCTCATCACTTTGGATTTTACAGTTTCACTTTTTGTTACCTCATCATGTGCAGGAAGTTGAGAGGCCAATTATGTTTGATAGGTGTAGAATCCAAAATCATATCATTCACTTCATTTGACATCTTTAAAAAAAAAAAAAAACAAGTGATCAAATTATATCCAAACAATAAAAAATAAAGAATTAAATTATATTAAAATAATAAATAAAAATAAAATTATATTCAAATAATGAAACAATAATAAAGTAGTGGTCATACAATTATTAAACACATTGGATATTCAAATAATGAAATAGTCTGTTGATCAAACTATATATTAGTTGCTTGTTTTATCAACGAACAATTTAAGTATCTAACATAGTTTAGGCTAATTTATTTTAACTTTTAATTTAAGTATCTAACATAATTTAGATTAATTAGTTGCTAGATCTAGTAAGGAAGTTAGAAGTGCTAGATCTAGTAAGGTGCTTTTTTACTTTCTTCTTATTCCAATTATAATATGATAAGACCTCAAAGAAATCTTTTCATACTTCTTGAACCGAGCTATTGGAAACGTTAACAGGAAAAGAGGACTAAAGCTGGAAGAAAAATGTGAAGTACTTTGACTTTTTGGTTGAAAAGACTTGTTTTATACTCGATGGCAAGAACAAAGCGAAAAAGGAAATTCACTAACAAAAAGGGTTAAATTCTACCTACCTACCACGACTAGCTTTCTGGAAAGCTCTTATCACATAGTCCCCACTTAATCTACCGGACCATGGAAAGACTACTTTTTCTAACTTACTAGCATCCTTTTGAATACCTTCCTTATTTATCTTTAAGCAAGCCTACTTTCACAATCACTATGAAAATTGGACTAAAGCAAGAAACCATGTTTTGGAATCACCTTTCCAATCAACTCTTTCCTGAATTTAGAAAGTGAGCTATAAGAATTGGCATTAGAGGTAGGCTGCCCCAGGTTTACTATTTAAAAGAGACTGACTTTTCTAACTTATGACTAAAAAAAAAAAAAAAATGGTTTAAAGAGTGCATGAATGAACAGGACAAACCATCTATTCCCTTTCAAGATAGTAACAGGGGTTGGCTTAATGGATGGATTCTCCCCCACAAGTCTTGTGTTTTTGTATCCATAAAACAGGATGAGGATAGAACTTTTTAGTGGTCAACAAAGAAAACTAAAGAATGAACCTTATTTTTTAAGGATTCATCTATGTATAAGGTTGGCAGGGACTGAAAGATAAGATTCTAGGGATCTACCTATATGATCGATTCCTCAATACGAATTAGTATAGAAAGACTCATTTTCTTATAGTCTTGAAAGACGAAACCATAAACCATTTCCCCAAAGCATCTCTAATAAAACCTCTCATTCCCTTATACATTCTGCCAAAGCCCAAGAAAGAAAATGGGGCTTCTATTTCATTTTGTTAAAGGTACTAAAAAGCACTAACAAAAAAATAGGGCTTCTATTTCATTTTCGTGGGCACACCCTGGGGCTAGGGTTTAGGTTGGCACCTCTTATGCTTTAGCTTAGACCAGATAGGAAGAATACAGCTATAAACAAAGACATAGTATCATAGTAAAAGAAAAAATAAAGGTTATCAGGATTTACGAACTTACAATGGCGTCTTGGGCAGCAAAAGAAGATCGATCTCTACAACTGTCTAATCTTGTGCAGCAAATTAGAAGGAGCAAGAAATTAAGAGGGAAGTAGTCGAGCAAGAAAGTAAGAGAGAGGCAAAGATGCAAGAGACAGAGGGGAAGCAAACTGCAAAGAGTAGAAATGGGGCGTGGTGTGGATGGGTGAGTTAGAAAAAGTAAGTTAAATTTAAGGTTTTTTAAAAGAATTTACATATTTACCTTTAGTGATTATAAGATCAATTAATTTGGTTAATTTGGTTATCAATTTTGAAAATCGATAATCGATCGATTTAATCAATTTAATCAATCTCAAAATCGACTACAATCAAAAACCAACTAATCTAAACCCAAATGACCATATTTCATTAATTTTAGTAAAAAAAATCGATTTGAACCGATTTCTGCTCACCTCTACAGATTGCTATTTTTTTGTCTCTTCACCTTTACTTGTGAAATCTATTAGCTCATTTATGAAAATAACACCTTCTTCAAATAAGGTAAAAATACTTAAGAATCAATTGTTGCATCTTCGCTCCAATAACTTATGGAAGAATCTCTCATAAAAAAAAGTTTGAACGCGAGATTGATTTTAAGACGACGAAATTTTAATTTCCTGGAATTGAAGATATTATTATCTTTTGTTTAAAAACTACTTGCTTTCAATAAATTATAGTTTGAGTTTTCTTTAAATTTGATGATAATTACATAAGTATATCCAATATGTAATTAACTTATTTTATTATATTAAAATATATAAAATGGATACAAAAAATTATTATTTAATTTTTGAATTGTTTATAAATATCAAAGCTTTTATTATCATTTTAGAAAAAAATTTTATTATACATAAAATGTTGATATATGAATATATTTTCATGTATCACACGGGTTTAAAAATTAGTTTCACATAAAAACATGGCCTAGACTGTATATTATCTAAGTCAAACTACATCCTAAGATATAAATAATAAAATGCAATGATTGAACCTTACGACTATTTTAAGATTAAGCTTCCACTAACTTATGTATTCAACAGAATATTTAGATACAACCTGCATGTTTATGCAAGGACTGTACTTTATTATCATCAAAGATTGCATTCTTCAAATAACTAAGTCTTCAAAGTAAAAACGATTGTGTTAATTAGTTTAAAGTGGGAAGAAAATGCTTTGCTCTTTCTTGATTCTTGTTGTTTCTTCAAAGATTGTATTCTTCAAATAATCAATTGAGTTAGATTCTTTGAAGTATAATAATGGTTGCACTAATTAGTTTGCTGCACTAATTAGTTTAAAGTGAGAAGAAAATGCAATCATTGTTGCCAATAATATAAAATAAAAAGGTTTTAATTTGCTTAACAATGATACTTGAGACACCAAAGGGATGGCAATAATAAACTTTGCTCCAAAAGCATACACATATTGAATTAATTGACTATTCCTAAAACCAATTCATTTACTATCCCTAAAATTGACCAAATTGCATCTAAACTCTTATAAATCAGCTTGCCAACAAAGCTCTATCAAAATATGTCCTTAGTCCAACGTCTATAGGCCTCAAACATTAATGTAAAGTTATTTCTGCACAATTTGTTATAGAGCAATGTATGAAACATGTAATATCTAAAATATTTACTAAATATTGATATCTATCTTAGTATAGTTTGTCTCATGAAAAGAAGTTTGGTGAGTCAATAGCAATTAAAATCAATTGCTATTTCCCTTGGTATGATATAAAATCAACTAATTTGAAAAACAAAAACAAAAATATATGCAATATGTTATTTCTCTACTTTGACCATTGACTAAAAAATCTAAACTTGTTCTTATTATTATCTTTTAGTTTCATTTTTATTCATTAGAGATTAAGCTTTTTAAGGCACCAATCCTTTTCATTAACTCATATGTCTTGAAATATGAAACATAAAGATAAGTAACTAAACTATAATAGACTTTCGATCCCTAGAGAAGCAAAAAAAAAATTTAGATTCACATTTAAAAAATTTATCTCGATTATCAATTTATAATAGAAAACAAAGATGTAAAGCCCAAAATCCATACTTTCCACTAAAATTTTGTGAACATTCACCTTTATTTAAAAAAATAAAAAATTAGCAAGACCCAGATGCATGAACAAAAAGAGAAAAGAAGAAAAAAGCACATACAACCACAAAAAAAAAGGAATACAAATGTTAGCTGTTAGGGAACCATACTTGAACCAAAAGTTACATCTTTCACAACACCATATATTAACTGCAGCACATTCCCAACCCCAATGAGTTAGTAATATAAAATTTTTTAAGTTTTCTAATAAACAAAAAATAAAATCAAGAAAGTTGTAAAAGGCAAGAGGGGCCTTAAAATTGAACACATGTTCCTTCTTTCTATATTTCTATATGGAAATAAGAATAACAAAAGATTTTGGCACCATTTTTTATCATCAAACATATAAAAAAATTTTATGAAAACTTGAAAATAGATCTCAATAAACAATCCTTAAGCATAACAAAAAAAAAATTTATGAGTTATAGATTAACTCAATGATAAGGTGAAACAATGGATTATAGTAAACTTCTATTGTCTCAAAAAGTTCAACATACATACATTAGAGGCAATTCTAATTGGTCAATTATTCAAAAAATGAACACATATAGTAATAAAAGTTAACTTAACAATATTTTCTAAACTATTAAAAGGAACAATTATGGATTTACCTTAAACAATCTACCTAGATGTACTGATAAACTTTGGTCTATTTACATATGTAAAAAACCATTGTAAGAAAATAAGTTAAAGATTCAAGAATACTTTACCCTTTTTAAAGTGTGAGCAATAATTGTATATTAGACAAGTGATATCTGTTAAAATTAAAGATCAAAAGAAATGCATAAGAGTTTGAAAAGTGACTAACACTATTAATATGTTGTATACTATCATAACAGAGTAGACATAAACTCATTTAAAGCAAGTAACATAATGTTCATTTTGATACATAATAACATGTGAAAAAGTTACATACTTGAACCATTCTTGAATCATATTATTCCAAAATGGATTAAATACTAAGATTGAGTTTTTCAAAGTAAGCAATAAATTTCATTTAAAAAACAAATTAAAATAAAAGCTAAATGAAGAATCAACTCTAGACGCAATACAAAATAAGAAATCATGTATGATTATAAATTGTTTAGATGATAAAGTTGACCATATTTCATAGCCATTCTCATATGAGAAAATAGTTCATAGCCTCCATTTTCTTCCCCTTGTCATGCCTATCATTTTACTTCAAGATTTATTAGCAACCAATCCCAATATATGTGTTAATGCCAATGTAACTCCACCACCAAAACGTAGCAAAGCTACAACTAAATATATAAAATCAATTTCATAAATCCAAGAGACATAAACTATATGGAAATTTAATATTCAAACCAAAATTTAGAGATTTTTTAGCATCTACAAATAATCAAGTGAGAACAAACAGGACAATGATATTTCTTCAAGTCAAATAGTATGATTCAAACAGCATAAAAATAAGTGAAAAGTAATGAAAATCCTACGACTACCACCATATTCAACTCCATCACTAAGCTTTTACCACCAATCTCATTAAAAAAAAAACTCAACTTTTATTTTAAAAATATTACACTAATAACAAAAAAAAAGGTCTAGCCTAGTTGCCTCAATATAAATAAAAATTATTTTAAAGTGTATCATTTATAGTGATGATGATACCTCTATTTTTTTTGGTTTGCCTTCCACTTGAGTTAACTACCCAACAAATATTTTGGTTTTTTGTAACGGCTTTTTCAAAATAAAGGTATTTTCCTTCTGTGTTCAATTGGAGAAGAAAGCTTTTTAATGTTGTCCTAGAAAAAACTTAAAAATCATATTGAATTGTGGGAATGGAAGATGATGAGAAATTTATGGGATTGTTTGTTGAAAGTAAAGGATTAAAAGTGAAAGATTGAATGAATTAGGTATTAGATAAAAGGCATAAAAAACATGAAAGGATTAAATTGATTAGGTAAGTAGCATACATTTGGTCCTAAACTTAAAAAATCATATGAGTTTTATATTATATATAGCTTTAGAATATTGAGTATTGATTGGTGATAGGGAAGTCGATGTTTGATTAAATTAAAAAATAGTTCTATTGAGTTTATACATATTAATACTAAAAACAATAATTGCAACATAAAAATTTAATAGAATAAAGGCTAAACTCAAATTTTTTTAAAAATTTAAGAATTCTGGAATATGCCCAAAATCAAAACAAAGACAAACTTAAACGGCAGTTAAAAAGAGAACCACCATAGAGCATTATGCATTATTCCTATTTTTCTAAATTATAGATGTCATCTACAATATGATTATTCATTTCAAATTTGATATGGTATCACCAATAATAAAGAAAAGGTATTTGCACATAAAGAGGCATGATTCAATGCATTTTAAACAACCATGAACCACAATAGAAAATTTTCATGCTACATAATGGAATTGCTTTTAGAGTGCATTTCAATTGCAACACATCTAAAAAAAAATTTATTTTTTTACAAATTTAAAAAACCCCTTTTTTGGTGATCCAGATCACATACAGGCCATTCCGAGGTTGTAAATAACCAATGATCTAGATCCTATGAATTGCTTTATGGTTCTAAAGAGGGAAGTGAATCTAGTAACAATGATATGGACACCATGTAATTTTTGTTAAGAGCCTACTATTTGAAAGCTACAATAAGCAAAAATAAGGTCATAAACCTTTTATTTGTAGCTAATAACAAATAATTTCTAATACCAAATGTTCATCTTCCATTTTTTCCTCTATTTTCTTAGCCATCAAATAGGAAACCAAACTACTACTGGATCACTAACCTAACTTGAAGAGAAGCGATTGAGATGACAAAGTTAGAAGCTTAAAAGTTGATCTAAGCTTATACATATTAGTTAAAAGCTGGTGGTCATTCTTTTTATTGTCTTCATTTACTTTAACAAAAATTTTAAATGAACAAAAAAAAAAAGAAAAAGTCAATGACGATGGAGAAATGGCACCTAACAATAGATAAAGGGAAGAGAAACCGTCGACTTCTTTTGCAGAGAAAGTTTAGACTTTAGAGAGAGGGAAGATAGGAAAAGTGAAAAAAATTAGGGTTTTATGTGCATTTAGTTTAAGGAAAAAAGGGGAAAGAAATATTAAAAAAGAGAAAGGAAAAAAGAAAGAAAAGAAGAACCAATAAAAAGGTGACACATGGATGGCTTTAAGAAAAGTCAATGCTCATATCAAAATATTTATGTTTTTAAATTTTATTCTTTTTTAATTTGTTATTTTTTAAAAATATTTTAACAAAATCATAATACCAATTGCTATATATACAAAAATAATTCAAATTATTTTTTGGTATATATACAAAATCAAAATGAAATTGATTAATATACACACACACACAAATCAAAAGTTTATTACCTTTCAAGCATGTTAGCCTTTAGCCTAGTCAGGGATGAGTGATGGTAAGATGGATTTAGGTGAGTTTAGCCTCTGTAGATCTCGCGATGAGCAATCTTGAATCAAGCAAAGCTATCTTTATTCAATAAAATTTAGCAAAACTCAGCATAAATTCTCTTTCTTGCATTTACAAACCTAAATCCAAATTCTTTAAAAAAAGTCATCAAAACATGAATAATGTAAAAAATAATAATAACAAAAAGATTAAAATCTTAAGCCTAAAGAAACTAATCTATTTTTCTTCCAATTTTTTCAACTTTCTCGATAACCAATCAAAATCCCTCTTTAAATAAATCCACCCATTTTACATATTATATACCCACACCAATCCATACCCATAACTAATAACATTTCTAATTAAATACAATCCATATCCACATCAAGATTCCACTTGATTTTGTATTTATGTAACCATTAGAGCAATCAAAACTTATATCATAAATCTACTTTTTGTTTTCAGCTCTTATATCATAATTTGCACAATCTTAGAAGTATTGCAAATCCTTATATAATAAGTAAAAAATAGTAACTTTGGATATAAAATAATCCATATATACATTTTATCCACCTTCTAAGGAAATTTTATATTTTTAATTTATTTATTGCTAGGTATAATTGAAGCCATTTAAAGAAAAAAAACAATAAAGTAGTGACAAAAATCCTAAATAAAATATTTTAATATTGTGACTTTCCACTTTAACATAGGTATTGCATGAATAATCAAGATATATTAGTTATGTTCTTAAAGTTATCTTAAATAAAATCTTATCTTTTTCAATGAAACTTGAATAGTCGATCCTCCAATTTTCTAATAAGATGCTTCCATTTCTAAGAAAAGTATTAAAAATATTAAATAACCATCTATTATAATTTTTTGAACTTCACCTGCTTGTTCATTTGCATGAGATCCAAAAGTAGTTTGAATGTTGTAGACACCCAATTTAGTCTAGGGTATAAGTCAATTAGGCCCAATTTTATTTGAGGTCCAAAGGCCCAAGCCAATTGACCGCTAATCTGATTCAAGCCCAATTGAATAATTTTATTTGTTACATATGTGTATTTCATTTTTATTTTTACTTTATTCTTTATTTTCAATTTAATCTACATAATTTTTTGTTTTAATTATTTATTTATCATTTTTATTTTCTTTAGTTTTTATTCTTTATTTTCAATTTTTTTGTCATTTGCATAAATTTTTTTGTTTTTATTTTTTTTGTTGTTTATTTAGTAGTATTTATCATATTAATTATCTGGTTGTGTTTCTCAATAAAAAAAATGAAAAAAATTAGAAAAAATAAAAAATTAGTTCAGTGATGATCTTTATCAAAAAACGTTTGGGTAAGGATTAACTTTGGTGATAATTTTGTTCTTAAAATTTGTAATCCTGTTGGAGTTGAAATTCTTCAAAATTTCCCTATAAATACATAACAAGCACTCACGACAAGGAAGGAATTCATAGCAAGTAAATAGCAAATAAAGAGCAAATCAAAGTTTTCTAGCAGTAAAGTTTTTGAAGAAATTCATTTTTTTAGAATTTTGTTTCTTTTAAGTTTGATTTAGCTTAATTTTGAAGAAACTAATGATACTAGAAAGTCCAAAAGTCCTAGATGAATTGAATTCGTGTTTCTAAAAAAGTTCTAGAATTTGCTAGAAAATTTTGAATTTTTTGATGAATTTTTCAATGGGATTTAAAGTTTCCAATAAGTTTCTGGCCATATTCCTAGTTTTCGACGATGAATTCGGTAATCATTTCTAGTATCCGACACCATATCCAAATTTTGGTGAAAACTCTGGTGAGGAACCCAAACTTTGATCAATTTTTGACAATTGAAGAATTTTGCTACAGCCAATTGTAGAATCCGGCAACTATGTTTTTCTTTAGAGAGAGAATAGAGAAAGGAAAAGAGTCTGAAGAAAAAAAAAAGATTTTTAGCTTTTATTCAAAAGCTAAACAATGTCATTTCACATGTTTTAATTCTTAAGATTTGCATGTTTTATAGTGACCCAACCTGAATCGTACCACACAACCTTACAATCCATGATCTCCTGTAAGTGAGCCTTTAAGTCAAGCTTTGACTGGCGCCGCATTTGGTTGTTCTCCATGTCTATAATAGCCTAGCCAAGCCAAGCCAACCTTTTTTGGTATATTTTCATTTTCGGTTTCTTGATTTGTTCATTTGTATATTTTAAATTTGTTTATTTGTTATCCATTTATTTATAATTTTTTTTTAAAATAGCAATATTTTTAAACAAGTAAAAAAATGAACCTTACCAATATATTAAATGGTTCAAATTTCTAAAAAATTATTTTTTTAATAAAATTGAATCTTACCAACATATTAGAAGTTTAGATATCATTTCAAAATGAATTGTTTAATAAAAAAAATCATACCAACATATTGGAATGTCTGTAATATTATTTTTAAAAAATAAAGTTTTACCAACAGATTAGAAAACTTTATGAATTTTCAACAAACATTAAATTTCAAAAGAAACAAAAAATAAAGTCTTACCAATATATTGGAGGGCTTGTGGTTTTTACTTTTTAGAAATAAGGTTTTACCAACATATTGGAAAACTTTATAATTTTTAAATAAAGTTAAATTTTAAAAGAAAAAAGAAATAGTTTTAATAAAAACCTGCCAACATGTTGGAGAATAATTTTGACAAAAAATTTTACCAACATATAAGAAAATATTTCTAAAAATAAATTATTTTTTATAAAATTAGATTTTGAATCTTCAAGAATGAAATTACAAATAGTGTTTCAAATAACAATCTCTATATAAATTTCTAGGTGAGAAATTCTTTCTAAACTTTACCAATATATTGGAGAATCTAGAAAAGACTTTCAATATCAAGATTCTCACATAAATTTCACTTATCAATGGTGAAAATTTTTTTTTAAATTAAATAAATCCGATGACAGAGTCTCTTTATAGTGTGACAAATAATCTCACTAAATACTTCTAAGGTGAAGGAATGTTCTTGAAATATTACCAATATATTGGAGTAATTTAAGGATAATTTTCAATATTTAATTACTTGGTAAAATATTTTAAGGCTTTGGATAATACGAAATCAAACTGGTAACATCTTCTGGATGGGCATTATAAGAGTATTATAACATTTCTCATATGTAATCGTACTCTCAGACCTAGTTTTAATTTTGTAGACATGAATCTACCTTTTTAAAGTACCAGGCCAAGTTTAGGATTTTTCTTTAGAAAAGGATAGATCCAATTAGGTGGCCAATTGCACCTAGACAAAAAAGATTTGTGACGATTCTTTAAAGTCAAGTTTAGCGATAGGTCTATGGATCTATATATTATTATAGGTTGGCGGCTCTACTTGCAATTTAAGGAGAGTCAAGCCAGTAAATAACTTTATGTTATTCAAGCCTAGTGTTTTCCTTAAAAAGAACTTTTTTCTTAGTTTATTTTTCAAGATTTTAATATTCTGTCATTCATATGCATATGTATAACATGAGCTCTACACTTAAGCTCTGTCCCTTAGGAAAAAATAAAGTACCTACGCTCTCATGAGATTTTATGTCTCCATCTGGGCTAGCAAAATACTCTCACTCAAATTGAACCCATTCTGCTTATAACCTATAATGGATAAAGATTGGAATGCCTTACTGGTCTATGATAGATAATGATGTAAGGAATAATTTGAGAGCCTTTAGAGTTAACAAAAACCACATATAGTTAGTCTTATGGGCCTAATCTATAAGTAGAGCCATGTCCTTCTTTTTTGTAAAAACGACCCAAACTTAAGACACATACCTTTTTTTTATGCACTAACTTATTTTGTACTTTTTATTTCTTTATATTGGATGCTAACTTTTGTTCTTATTTGTTACTTCCTTTATGCATGAATTATTTTAACGTCAATAACATTGCAAATTTTTTTTATTTTAATCATTTCATGCATCTTATTCATTCATAAATCATCATTCATGTATTGCATTCATTATATCATTACATAACATAATAGTCTGTTATTTTATCTGGGGCAATAATTTAGAAGCCATGAGAGATCAATTAGAAGCACAAATTTAGGCCTTAGAACTCATCTACGAGGAATTAAGGCATAACTTATGAAAAGTAAAAATACAACTAGCTAAGCTTATGAAAAATCTTGAAACGACCTACTCTCAAGAGTCATCATCACTTCCAATTCAATTATGCATTAAACAATCACTTGGTTTAGATCAAAAAGCTTTTCATGATATTGATGTTGATCCAAGTCATGCCAGTGCATCCAAGGAACCAAGAGAAGATCAAGTAAAAAAAATCAAGTTAAAAAAAAGATAGGGCCTTCTAACTTCATGCCAACCCTACAGATTGACTCATACCCAAATCCTTATCCTCAACCTCAACAACCTTTTTTGACACCTCAAACAAGACTTGCTCCTATTCAACCCCCATAAATTGGCTCAAACCCATACTATGTCCCAATTATGAATAATTTTTATCATCTAAGTCTACTGCAAGATTCACACTTGTAAGTCTGCCCATGGCTCAACTCAAGAAATAATTGAGTAAAAAGAAAAAGAGAGCTATCATTAATCCAATCCCTGTCACCTACAATGAGCTATTCTCACTACTTTTCCAAAACCATTTGATTGCACTAATTCTTTTAGAGTCACTAAAACCTCCATATCATAAGTGGTATAATGTTAAGACTCAGTGTGATTATCATTTTAGGAATACGGACCATTCGATAAAAAATTGCCTTGCCTTTAAATGTAAAGTGCAAGGTTTAATCAAAATTAGCCTGTTAAGTTTTGAGGATAAAAAAGAGCCCAATATTGTTAATAAGTCATTACCTAATCATAATGGCCGAAAAACTTATCCACAGCAACACCAGGATCTTAAAATTGAAGCATAAGACCAGGTAATAGATTTTAAGGTTTTCTTTATGAATGTTTTTGATGTTTTTGTTAGAATAATTTTTAATTTTTAATTAAGAATTTTTTCTCTTTTTTTGATTATGCGATAGCACTCAAAGCATACATTCGCTCATTCATTCATAATTTTTTTCTTTTTTCATAAATTTTGAACTAGACATCATTTTAATCATAAATTATGGTATATAAGGTATAGAGATAGCTCAAACATCTAAGAACCATGCTCAAACAACCCACCATTAATACAACACTAGAGCCCGAGCCAAACAAATGGAATAGGAAAACATAAATTATCTTGAAAATTTCAAAAGGGCCCAAGAAAAAGTCGAAAGGGAGTTGAGTAAGATTTTAGAAGCCCTAAACAAGCTGAACAAAGAGAAAGCTATAGAAGAAGATGCTAATCGAAAATACCATCCATCACAGGAGGTAGTCAATCCTTTATATCCTCCTAGCTATGGCCCATATTAGGCTCAACCCATTCAAGGCATTCCACTGCAATAATTCACATTCCCTGTAGGATGTGCCCATCATAGAATTCTGTTTGCATCAAATTAAGGGTATTTTTATAGTTATATTAACCCTATTTATACAAAAAAAATAGTCAAACTAGTTCAAATTCCTAACTTATATGATCCAAAGGAAAGGGAAATGTTGAAATTGAAGGTAGTCAAGTACATAAAAGATTCAAAATCTGAACAATAAATGAATTTACTGGAAGAGAGGTTACAAGCCATGGAAAGAATTGAATTTTATGGCTCCATAGATGCTGCTAGGCTTTGCTTAGTCCCATATGTTATAATCCTTTTGAAATTTAAGGTTTTGAAGTTTGAGAAATACGATAGTACTAAGTGTCTAATTACACATGTCACTATTTATTGTCAAAAGATGGTTGCTTATACTAGTGATGAAAAGCTATTGATGTAGGTGTTCCAAGACAACCTTATTGGTTTTACTATCAGATGATATGTCTAGTTAGATAGAACTCATATTACTTATTGGAAAAAATTGGTAAAGGCTTTAATTACCTAGTATCGACACATTATAAATTTGGCTCTAAATCCTCTCTATTTGCAGAGCATGAAGAAAAGAGAAATAGAATCTTTTAAGAAATATGCCTAGAGATAGAAGGTTATGGCTACTTAAATCCAACCACCTCTAATTGAAAAAGAAGCCACTGTCTTGCTTTTCAGTACCTTTAATGCTCTTTATTATGAGAAAATGATAAAAAATGCCACCAAAAATTTTATTAACATAGTAATTGTCATAATGTGTATAGGTTTTAAAACCAATCCATTAAACATAACACATAGAGTCACTACCAATTTTTGTTATCTAGGTGTTATGTGCCATTTAAGTGAATCTATCCTTTCTAAGAATCTTCTAATCTTGACTAAGAGCCTCTAAAAAGAATAGGTTCTAATATTCTAAATAGAACTGAATTCAAGAGTTTGGTTACATGTAAAGAAAGTTATAGCACCCTACCATAAATTGGTATCAATTAATCTTAAATTATCTTGTCTAAGCCTTTATTAAAATGGTCTTTTATTCCTAATTATTTAATTTAAGTGTTTTAGTTAATTTAAATATTTTAATATTAGACATATTTTTAGGTTTTCTCTAACACTTTGGTCGACTCCTTAAAAATATTCCTCACCATACAAGTATTTAGGTAACATGTATGTTTCTTTAAAGAGACTTCGCTATTGAATTTATAAAATATTTTATGGAATTAAATACATAATTAAATACACACTTCAATAAAGTACAATAATCATGCAATCACAATTTAATCAATCATAAAATTATCATAATTTATTTCCAATTTTAGTTTTTCAAATTAGAAATAAATAAAATTTCTTATATTAGGATCAGTTTCTAATTCCTCCAACGCTTTGATCGAATTTAAAAAAAGTTCTCACCTAAAAATTTCTAAAAAAATTACACGTCCGGATTTAAAAAATAATGCAAGAATCTTTCATATTATCATTCATTCATTCATCATCATTTTAATAGCAAATAAAATGCAATCATCAATTTCTTTTAATCAATGAAAGAAAAATGATTCTTATTGAGAAAAAGCATAATAAATATGGTAATAAGTAGAACAAGTTAATCAAGTGACAATGGTAAATGTTTGAATAGGGAAACAACTTCCCAAATAAACCAATAATCATGACAAATGTATCCAGGATTATATCTCAAAAGCTCATCCAACTGATGTTCTTAATCTTTCAAAGCCCATCAAACCATCATTACCTTTGTATTTTGAAATTCCCAACTGATGCTGCATTTTTTCTCGTATCAAGCTATTTTTTTAGGTTTTCAACTTAAACATCCTCTCTTTGACTTAAACTGTCATTTTCAGATTTTCAACTTTAGTTCATTTTTTTCTTTTTTCTCTTTTTCATGCAAAATACTTCTTCATAGCATTAAATTTTATTGGGTTGGTTAAATCATCACCATCCATTTTTATTAAGATTAATGCCCCTCCTAAAAATACTTTATTCACGATATATGGAATTTTCCAATTCAGTGTCCATTTCTCTCCATTTTCATATTGACTTGTGAGAATCGTCTTCAGAACCAATTCATTTTCTTGAAAATGATAAAGATGAACATTTTTATCATAAGCTCTAATCATTCATTTTTTATATAGTTGATAATGGCCAAAAAACATAAACTTTTTCTTTTTAATGAGTTTACCTATTCATAACATTCACGGACTAACTATGCTTCTTCTAATTCAACTTTCCCAAGGACTTTTAAAGAAAGAATCTCAATTTCAATAGGCAACATTGCTTCCATCTCATACTCTAATGAGAATAAGGTAACTGCAGTAGAAGTACATATAGATACTCATTTCATCCGAAGCTTAATATCGAACAATCTAGATGTTTAAGCTTTTCAAATTTAGGTTTGTTGGATCTCAAATGGACCCAATCAATGGGTATTTGGGGTTTATGCCTAAAAGGTAATTTTTGGGCCCTAGGCCCAACGGGCTATTTTGCTGATTTCCCTTAGGTTAGGACCCGATAGCATTTTTTTTATTTCGTTTTAATGAAATTAAAAATAATTGAATAAAAGAAAGAAATGAAATCAAATTTTTTTTAAAGATCAATTCAAAAATTATGGCTGCTTAAAATTGGAAACATAATCAGACAACCATTTACCATAATTAAACAAGATTAAAATCCTAAAATTCAAGCATTAATTAGGATTGAATATGTTCAATGGCAGATTCAAATCTTAATCCTTAAAATTTTTGTAAAAAGAACCTTATAAATTACGTTCAAACCCACAATGGATAAAGAAAAAGATATAAAAACTTTGGAAAGAAAAAAGGAAATTGTTTAACGAATGAAGAGTTTTAGGTTCTATGTATTTGGATTCAATTAGGTTTTTAGGATTTCTAGAATTGGCGATAGAAACTACGAGGAAAAAATTTTTAAAAAAATCATAAGGAAGTATTTGGTCTATGGCATGAGGGTTCCTAAGAGTCTTTAAAAAATTTTGAGAATTGTGAAAATTGGTTTTCATTTAGGTAAGCGTTGGAAGGATTTTAAAAGTTTAAAAGAGGTTATTTAGTCTTTTTTTTTTAATCTTTTTGGAATTTTTTCTAGAATTTTTTTGGAATTTCCTGTTTTGGTTTGAAGTTTCCAACAAGGTTTTCTAGATCCCAATGATTTTTTGACAAAATTTTCCAATTTTTGGTGTACTTTTTCAAAAATCGATAAAGACTCAATCGGTGTTCATACAGTTTGAGGGAGAGAAACAAAGAAAAGAAAAGGAAGAGAGACAAAGAAAAAAAAGAAATCTAAAAGGCAAAGGCATTTTGTTGGCTTTTATATTGTAGCCAAATGACATCATTTTGTTTTAAAAGAAATTTCCAAGTCTACATATTTTACCATATCATTATCGAAAACCCACGCAACCCGTTTCTGACATATTTCCCATTGAGCCAAGCCATACAAAAACTAAGCCATCCTAGGCAAGCCGCTTCAGCTACTTTTTGTGCGTAAAGTCAAGCTACGCATCCTAGCAGCCAAGCCAAGCCAATTGTGGGTCATTTTTTTTTATGTTATGTTTTACTTATTTATTCATTTATTTATTTATCTGTTATTTTTAATATATTTTTATAAAAACATATATGTATATATATTTTTAAAAAAATAAAAAAGCCTTACCAATAGATTAGAAGGCAAACATTTTTTTAAAAGTAGGGCTTAACCAATACATTAGAGAACTTTATAACTTTTCTATTTCAAAAAATAATAATAAAAAAAAGGTCTTACCAATAGATTGGAGGGCCAATATTTCATTTCCAAAATAAGGTTTTATCAATTTATTGGAAAGCTTTATAATTTCTAAAAAATCAAGTTTTAAAAAAAGAATAATAAAATGATATTTTCAGTCTTTTTACTTAAAACCCTACCAACATATTGGAGGATATTTCTAACTATAAACCCAATTTATAGATATTTATTTCTAGAGCAAAATTAAATGAATCCGATAATAGAATTTCTTCAAAGCATGACAAATAATCTCCTATAATACTCTTGATATAAAGAAATATTCTGAAATTATTACCACTATATTGGAGTAATTTAAAGAAAATTTTCAATATTAAATTATTTGGTAAATTTTAAATATGTTTTAAGACTATGATAACTTGAAATCAAACTGGTACCATCTTTTGAATTGACGTTGTAAGGGTGCTATAACCTTTCAAACGCTTAACCTTACTCCCCAACCTAAATTTGATTTTGTAGACTAGAATCTACTATTTAAAGATACTTAAGTCAATCTTGAAACTCTTCTTTAAATGAGACAAATAAATAGGGTGGTCAATCGTATCTCAACAAAAAAGATCAATGGTAACTCCTTTAATCCATGTTTAATGATAGGTTCACAAATTTATATATTATGACAATTTGATGACCCCATTGAGGACCTCGAGAGTTAAGCCAATAAATGATTCTTGTTATCTAAGCCTGACTTAATAAAATTAAAAAATTTTCACCTTGTTCACATTTTATTTATTTATTATTTTGTTCATATCTGCCATTTATTTGCACATGCATAACATGAGCTTTACACTCGAGTTTTGTCCCTTATGAAAGAGTAAAGTACCTATGCCTTTATGAGATTTCATGTCTCCACATAGGCTAGCGAAACGTTCTTACTAAAATTGAACATTTTTTGCTTATAGCCTATAATAAGTGATGATTAGGATGTCTTACTAGTCTGTGATAAATAATGATGTAAAGAACAATTTAAAAACCTTTAGAAATGACTCAAACCATATATAGTTAATCTTATGAGCTTGACCCATAGGTAGAGCCATGTTCCTTTAACCTTTTAGAGTTGACCCTAAATTAATATCATGTTGTTGTATTTTGTTAATATGTTTTATTTTTTGTATATTGAAATAATTAACTAATTTCTTTGTTTGTTTTTTTCCTTGTCTTGCATATTCATAAAATATTCATACAAATTACATAGCATACTTGCCCTAGGGATATTTTCAACATAAGCTTTCTTGAAACCTACTAAACGTCTAGTTTGCATTTCGTTTATATTCTTTGAGTGTGAGTCATCTAATGATGTGAAGGTAAAATTGAAAAAAAAAGCTACAAAAAGAAGGTGATTGTTTATTATCAGGTTATGTTCCACCTTGCCTAAAGAAGTTCATTTGCTCTTCAAACAAAATGACTTGAAGGACCTGTAAGATATATGGAAATGTACGAATCAGTCCAAACAATTAGCCTTCTGTAAAAAAAATATGGTCATATTGCACATCTCCTTTCAATAGTAGTTGAATATTCTTTCATTGGAGTAGCGGTGCAATTTTGAGATCCTTTATATAGATACTTCATCTTCAATGAGGTTAACATTACATAGACTATAAAGGAATATTCTACATTGATAGGTTTACATCTTCAATCGCTAGATAGGATATATATTAGGAGGTAGAACTCAACATTTCATAAAAAGCTAGTAGATTTTATGGGAGTCAAAAAAGAAAATTTGAAAGTACAGGTTCAAGAAAGAAATGATCATATTTATCTACTTTTGGAGTTTTTTTGTGACTTTATCACAAAACATTTAAATGATGATCAAAGGCTAGATATATTTGCTTTGGCTTTATGGCATGGTAGTCTTTCCCAAGATTTTAGGTTATATTAAGATAGAAGTGATTGATTTCTTCTGGCATTTAAACAAAAAAGATTGCAATCCCTCTCTTGTAATCTTGGCTGAAATAATTAAATCTCGAAACCATTACCGTTAGAAAGGTAAATGGTGCTTCATTAAGTGTGTGCCATTGTTATATTTGTGGATGAAAAGTCATTTTGAGTGTAAGAAGAATGCATTTTCCAAAGTTTACTTTCGTAATCGTGCCATAATTAAGGAATTTTATGAAAGTGAATGGCCAAAGCCCAAACCTAAAGAGAAATTGATGGTCCTACTATATGACCTTACTTGTACCTAGAGGAAGTGGTTAGTTTCATGGATGAATCATGAACCGATGCTATATCAGTGTGGAGATGAAACTGGGAGTCCACTTTAGGGTTTATAAGGAGTAACAAGTTATGCATCGCTTATGGTCCAAAAGTAGTTTAGGGTTAAATAGTTCATTTCCATGATGCACAAACTCACTCAATCAGATTTTCTATATAGTAAGCAAAAATGTTGCAAAAGGTCGATAATGTGATCAAGGCACAAAAAAAGTCTAAGAAAGTAAGTCGTGGGTCGTTTACTGATAAAGTCATTCATTGGTATTTGGTATAGAGGAGCAAAGAGGTTGTGTTTGTATTCAAAGATCACTGCTAGTAAATCAGGAGTTTGATGAGATACCTTTAAAGTTAGAGTTTGTAAGAAAAGAATTTAAAGTTAAGAAAGACAAAATGAAGCAAGAGATTCAAAAGCTTCAAGAAGAGAAGGAGCAATGGAAAGACAAAGTAGAAAAGTTAAAAGTCAGAGTCCATAAGATCTTTAAGGATCATGATATGATAGTTAAAGATGTGGTTGAACTTTATAAACAACACAAAAAGTTAAAAGCTAAAAGTAAAGCCCAAAAGATTGTTAAGGAGAGTGACAACAACATTAAGGAGTTGATAGAGCTACATCAAGAGCATAAAAGATTACATATCCAGGTAAAGGCCAAATAAATAAATCACTAATTTGACTTATGATAATGAAAAATTGAAAAAAGAATGTTCCTGGATGGAGAATGATTGTGTTGAAACCTAAAATAAGAATGAGATGCTTAAAAAATATATTCAAACATTAAAGCAGAAGTTGAATGAATAAGGGGATCACATTAGGGCACTCACAAAAAAACATAAAGAGTCATCTTACCAAGTATGGTTTGGCAAAAGAAAAAGTTTGGGAAGGCAAAAGTACGTAGAGCATATTGCAACCTAGATAAGTAAGGCAATGATCAAGGTAAAAGCAATGGTTGAAAAGGCTAAGGCATTAAGAGCACTAGTTATACCAGTAGAATAACATGGACAACATTTGTTGAACTTCATTAAAAAGGCCAAAGATCAGTATGAACAAATTAAACATTTTTACAAATAGAGAATAATAGACTCAATTTAAAACAAACTTTAGTGGAATAAATGAAAGTTCACTTTTGTTAAAAATCTTTAAATGGACAAATATTTTCTTTATGTCTTTTTTATGCATTACATTCATTCATTCATAATTAAATTTTAAATCATTTTAGTTCATAATAATACCATTAATTTAAGGTTATGGTACACAAGATTCAAGGATAACTCAACATTAGTACAACACCTAGGCTCAAGCTAAAAGAATGAAACAAAATAATATAAGCCTGTTGAGAAATAGAAAAAAGCTCAAGAGAAAATCAAAAAAAAATTGAGTAAAATTCTTGAGGCATTGGGAAAGCTGAATAAGGAGAAAACGGTAAAAGAAAACATTTCATATGAAGTTACTGATCCTTTATATCTTTTAGGCTATGGCCCATATCGGGCCTAATCCACTCAAAGCTTCCCACCATAATAGCTAGCATTTTCTACAAGTTATGCTTATATGAGAATGCCACCTATACCCAACGAAAGGAATTTTCAAAACTACATCAACCATACCTTTACTAAAAAAATAGTTGAACTGATCCTAGTTCCTAGTTCTGACAATCTAAAGCAAAAGTTGAAAGTGAAATTGGTTGAGTCTTTCTAGGACTCTAAAGCTGATTATATGATCAATATGTTTAAGGAGAGACTGCGAATAGTGAAAAGAATTGATTTTATGGTTCCTTAGATGTCACTGGGCTTTGTCTAATACCAGATGTTATTATACCCCTAAAGTTTAAGGTACTAGAGTTTGAAAAATATGACAATACGAAATACCCTATCACACATGTTACAATGTATTATCATAAGATGACAGCTTACATAAGTAATGAGAAGTTATTCATGCATATATTCCAAGACAGTTTAATTGGTTCTACTACAAGGTGGTATGTATGGTTGGACAAGACCTACACATAATTATGAAAGGATTTGACTCATTTTTTCGTCAACCAATACTGACATATCATATATATGACTCTCGATCGTCTTTCTTTGCAAAGTATAAAGAAGAAAGCAATCAAGTCATTTAAGGAATATACTCAAAGATGGTGAGACATAGCTACTCAGGTTCTAGTCACCATTGACCCAAAAAAAGATAACAGTTCTATTTGTGAGCACCTTGAAATCATTTTATTATGAAAAGATGATAGAGAATGCGACTAAAAATTTTACCAATATGGTGATCTCGAGCAAGATCATTGAAAATGCCATAAAAAATAGCAAGCTTGAAAGATGTCTTTAACAACTAAGAGAATGCTCAAGAAATATAAGAGTGAAACTTAAGCTGTGAGTTTTGAATGGCAACAATTTAAGAGCTATACTCCTTACCTATAACCCATTTACCCCACATACTACCCTACCATAAACAATGCCTCAGCTTTTTTATATCAAGCAATTCGATAATTTACTTATCTATCCACTTATCAACCATCATTTAAACCACCTACCAATACATACCACCCTAATACCCCTCATACTATAATGTTTTCTATGTGCCTATCTAACCCAATAAGTGGTCTAAGGGAACCACAGAATAATCAAGAGAAGCCCACCTTCAATCATATTCCCATGACTTATATGGAACTGTACGAAAACTTTACAATAATTATTTAATTTTTTCTCTCCGTATAAAACCACTTAAGCCTCCTTATCTCAAGTGGTACGATTTCGCTGGTCAATACGATTTTTATTATGAAATCGTAAGCTATTTCACAAAAAATTATACTGTTTTGAAATATAAGGTGCAAGGTCTAATCAAAGATAGGTTGATTAATTTTGATACTAGCGAAAAAATAATGCATAATGTTATCCGTTGCCTAATCATACAGTAAATGCTTTGAATGAGAATAAGGGACAAATAAAAAAGAGGGTAGAGGAGATTAAAATTTCATTCAGCCAGTTGTATGATGCTTTTTATAAGGCTAGGATGGCAATGGACCCATGCACCTATCGTGGGAGATATGTCTAAAATCAAAGGTGTAAATACCATAATAGAATAAGCTTTCATTGATATATCTATCTAGATGATAGGAGAAAAAGCTTAGGAAAAAGAGGTGTTAGTTCGTCCATGTTTACCAGGCTTTCAACTCAAAAGTTGGTGTGTCATCGAGATGCCTACTATCCTTGATACCCTTCCAATGTAATTGTAATTTCCAATTACTTATGCCTAAAAATATTGGAACAGTTTTTTATGTATAGGCCTCTTATGGGTTATTATCTTAATAAAAGCATAAGAGTATGCATTTTCATTCATTTTTTCTATTTCCATTTATTTTCTTTTAGTCAAAGCATTTTGCCAATACTTTCCATTTCACTTAATTTCAAGTCTCCAAATAAATGTGAAGATAATTATGATAACAATTAAGGATTTAATTTTGAAAACTCAATTAATGTTGATAAAGTTAACACAAAAGATAACTCTGAATAATACACTTTGCCTCTAAATCTAATGATTAATTGAATACAGGAAATAATCTATTAAGCTTCATCAAGAAATCAATGAGATGATAAATTTAGGGGATGATGAGAACAAAAAAAAAGTTAAGGTTGTCATATCACTTCCATCGACTAATAGACAAAGGTTAGAGGATCTGCTTCGAGAATTTATAGATATGTTTACTTGGTCCTATCAAGATATGCTCGAGCTTAGCACTAAAATAGTGGAACATAAACTACCTTTGAAGCCTGAATGTAAACTTGATCAACAAAAGTTGAGAAGAATGAAGCCTGAAATATTGTTAAAAATTAAAGAAAATGTAAAGAAGTAGTTTGATGTAGGAATTCCGTAAATGGCCAAATATCCTTAATGGGTAGCTAATATAGTACATGTCCTTAAAAAAGATGAAAAGGTATGAATGTGTGTGGATTACCATGATTTGAACAAGGCTAGGCCAAAAATTAATTTTTCTCTACCTTATATTGACATATTGGTGGATAATACGGCTTAACATTCTGTATTCTCTTTTATGGATAGATTCTTAGCTTATAATCAAATAAAGATGACCTAGGTTGACATGGAAAAAACCACATTCGTAACTATGTGTGGTACCTTTTATTACAAGGTTATATCCTTAGGATTGAAAAATATTAGGACAACTTATCAAAGGGCTATGGTGACACTCTTTCAAAACATGATGCATAAGGAGATTGAGGTGTAAATGTATGATATGATCACAAACTCTCATGAGGGAGAAGACCATGTAGCTAACCTCTGAAAGTTGTTTGAGATTAAGAAAATTTTAGCTCAAGCTAAATCTATCCAAATGCACATTCAAAGCCAAGTCAAGGAAGTTGTTGAGCTTCATAGTGAGTGAAAGGGGAATTGAAGTTGAGTCGAACAAGATACAGGCCATCCAAAATTTATCTCATCCAAGTATCCAAAGGAATTCCAAAGTTTTCTAGGTTAGTTGAATTATATCTCTCAATTCATTTCTTAACTTACCTTCAAATGTGATACCATCTTTAAGTTCTTTCAAAAAAATAATCCTAGTGAATGGAATGAAGAATGTGAAGAGGCTTTTGATAAGGTTAAGTAGTACCTATCAAATCCTCTAATGTTGGTACCACCTGTTTCAAAAAAACCATTAATTCAATACATAATTGTACATTAGAAGTCAATAAGATGTGTGTTGGGATAATAAGATGAGTTTGGTAGGAAAGAAAAAGCTATTTACTACTTGAGCAAGAAATTCATGAAATATGAGTTTAAGTATTCATCATTGGAAAAAATGTGTTGTGCTTTAGCTTAGACAACTAGAAGACTCAAACAGTACATGCTTTACCATACCACTTGGCTCATAACTAAATTGAACCTAATCAAGTACATCTTTGAGAAACCATCATTATCAAGAAGGATTGTAAATGGCAAGTAATGCTCACATTGTATACGTGAGCCAAAAAGCAACCAAAAGAAGTGTCATAGTAGAATTTCTTATAGATCATGTTATTAAAAGCTATGAGCCAATGAAACTTAATTTTTGGATGAAGAATTAATAGTCGTTTCTAAGTTAGAGGAAGAAGATGATAATGAGAAGTCATGGAAAATGCATTTTGATAAGGCTTTTAATACCTTGGGGCATGAAATTGGGGCAACTCTAATATCTCTTAAGGGATGTTATTATCCTATTATAGTAAGCTTGAACTTTAACTGTACCAATAATGTGGTGGAATACGAGGCCTATGTTATAGGCTTACAAGTTGCTTTATTTTGTTTTAATGAAATTAAAGAACAATCAAATAAAACAAAAGGAATGAATCATATTTTTTTATAGAAATCAATTCAAAAATTATGGCTGCTTAAAATTGGAAACACAATCAGACAACCATTGACCACAATTAAACAAGATTAAAATCCTAAGATTCAAGCAATGATTTGGATTAAATATATTCAATAGCAGATTCGATCCTTAATCCCTAAAATTTCTATTAAAAGAACCTTATAAATCGCTTTTAAAGCCATAAAGGACAAAGAAAAAGATACAAAAACTTTGGAAAGAAAAAGGGAAATTATTTAACAAATTAAAGTGTTTTAAGTTTTAGGTATTTGAGTTCAATTAGGTTTTTGGGATTTTTAGCATTGGGGATAGAAACTATAGGGAAGAAATTTTACAAAAAAATCAAAGAGAAGTATTTGGTTTTTGGCATGAGGGTTCTTGAAAGTCTTTAAAAAATTTTGAGAATTGTGAAATTTGGTTTTGATTCAGGTAAGCATTGGAAGGATTTCAGAAGTTTGAGGAGATTTAGCATTTTTTAATTTTTTAAGAATTTTTTTGGAATTTTCAATTTTTATTTGAAGTTTCTAATGAGGTTTTCTAGATCCTGATAACTTTCTGACGAAATTTCCTAGTTTTTGATGTATTTTTCCAAAAATTGGTAGAGACTCTATTAATGTTCATATAGTTTGAAAAAGATAGAAAAGAAAATGAGGAAAAAGAAAAGGAAAAAGAAATATGCAAGGAAAAGACGTTTTGTTGGCTTTTATATTGTGGCCGAATGACGTCGTGTTGTTTTTAAAAAAATTCTCAAGTCTGCACGTTTTACCATATTATAACCTGAAACCCACACAACCCTTTTCTAACCCATTTCCTATTAAGTCAAGCCTCATAGAAACTGAGCCGTCCTAACCAAGCCACTTCAGCCGTTTTTTGTGCTTAAAGCCAAGCTATGCATCCTAACAGCTAAGCCAAGCTGATTGTGAGTAATTTTTTTATGTTATTTTATTTATTTTATTTGTTTATTCATTTATTTACTTATGTACTATTTTTAATATATTTTTATAAAAACATATATGTATATATATATTGTTAAAATATAAAAAAAGCTTTACTAACAGATTGGAAGGGAACCATTTTTTAAAAGTAGAGTTTTAGCAACGTATTGGAAAGCTTTATAACATTTTTATTTCAAAAATAATAATAATAAAAAAGCCTTACCAAAGATTAGAGGGCCAATATTTTATTTCCAAAATAAGATTTTATCAATTTATTAGAAAGTCTTATAATTTCTAAAATATCAAGTTTCAAAAAAATAAAATAATAAAATAATATTTCCTGTCTTTTTGCATAAAACCCTACTAACATATTAGAGGATAATGTTCAACAAAAAGTTTTGCCAATAGATTGAAGGATATTTCAACTATAAACCCAGTTTATAAATATTTATTTCTAGAAGCAAAATTAAATGAATTCGATGATGGACTCTTTTCAAAGTGTGACAAATAGTCTTCTTGAATACTCTTGCGATGAGAAAATATTCTTAAATTATTACCAACATATTGGAGTAATTTAAGAAAAATTTCTAATATTAAATTATTTGGTAAATTTTAAATATGTTTTAAAGCTTAGATAACTTGAAATCAAACTAGTACCATCATTTGGATAGGTGCTATAAAGGTGCTATAATCTTCCTTATGCGTAACCTTATTCTTGATCTAAATCTGATTTCATGGACTAGAATCTACTATTTAAAGATACGTAAGTCAACGTTGAAACTTTTCCTTAAATAGGACAGATTTAGTTGAGTGGCCAACCACACCTCAACAAAAAATATTAGTGATAACTCATTTAATTCATGTCTAGCGAAAGGCTTACGAATCTATACGTTATGACAGTACAAATTAATGTTCTATTGACATGTAAAGCAAAAGGGAACTTCTTATGCCAATCTTTATAGGTATCAATCATTTTCCCCAAAATCCTCTTTATATTTTTCTTTGCAGCCTCTACTGTCCCATTCTTCTTTAGGTGATATGGTGCTAAATTGTGATGCTTAATTATAAACTAGGCACAAATATCTTGTATCATCTTACTATCTAAATTCTTAGCTTATCAAAAATGATCCTTTTGTGGGCTCCATATCTATAGAACATTTTCTCAAGTTTTTTTCACCTTTTTAATTTCATTTTCTTCTTACCCTTGTCATCCTGAATTTCTTTTCAAAAAAATGGAAAAATCTTTTATGAACATTATCATTCATTTATTTACCATCATTTCAATTCATGACAAACGTAATGCAATTATACTTTTTCTCAATTTATTATGGAGATGCAAAACTAGTAAAGAACAAAAAAAAATTAAAAGAAATAGGCATTATTAAAAAGAATTAAAAAAATCTAGTTAAAAACAAATCCAAGATGAATAAAAGCAAATAACTGTGACTATTTGAATGGAATATCAATATCCAAATAATGAATATTCAGATAATTTTGAATTCTAATTCAAAATTCTTTCCCAAAAACTCATTCAATTAAATTCTTAAATCATTTTGAGCTCTCAAAAACTCAAAGATGACATTAATCCTTTCAACTCGGATATTTTCTACCAAAATCGCCCTTTTAGGTTTTTAATTTGAGTATTTCTTTTCTTTTCTTTTTCATCTTTCATTTTTTTCATTTTTCATATCAGTTTCATTGTTCTTCTTTTCATTTTTTTCTCATTTTTTCGTTATTGATATCCCTATCTAATTTTAAACCAATCCCAAAACATTAGAACAAACCATGGTCTTATTGTTGTATCACAAGCATGCCTTAGTTCAATATGCAACTCTTCAATTTAAGCATTCATATTTGATCAAAATGAAATTTTAAGACACTTAATATAGGCTAAGGTAAGGGGTTATGAAAAAAGGGATAAAATAGGCTCAAAACATGTGTTTGAAGGGTTATAGACCAAAGGATCATTTCATAATTTAAAACACCTTGGCATTTTGCCCCATTCTTCATCATTTCTTCACATTTCCTTTTCTTTTTCCTTTTTTCTTTTCTATATTTTTATTTTTCACATCTTTTCTTCTTCATTATTTTATCTTAAAGAAAAATGTATTCATAACGAGTTCCTTCTACTTTACCCCTTAAATCATTTGTGGCATTTATCTTTCTTTTAATGAAGGGGTTTTTCCAATCTTTATCCTTGAGACCTTTTGTGATAATTTTTTTTTTTTGCAAACAAATATTTCTCAAAATTTACCCTTCATTGTAAAGGGTGATCCTTGGTTAAAGTTTTTTTAGAAAAAAAAATCATAATAGGCTCAAAAGGGTAGCAAATAGATAAATTTTATTTTTGCAAAAGGTAAAGAAAAATGACCATTTCTCATCTCAAATATGAATACTTTTTTTAAAACCATTTAATAAACATAGACTTGTCTTATGGATAAATCATCATAAAGGACCACATGCTTATAAGACATTCCTATTTTACTTTTCAATGAATTGTCAAATAATCTTCGCAACTTACTTTTGAACTCTATTTACACAACTTGCTCAACTAATGTTTACATATCAAGTTTATAAATATAAATGAGTTCTCAAAATTGAATCCTATATTATAATCATTATTGTCTAAACATTCACTATTTTAAATTTAAGAATAGATATAGGAAAAGATATGAGAAGATAAAAGCATATAATAATGATTCGTACGATGTCATGAAAATGCATCCTATTTATTGCCTTTATTAAAATGATAAAAAAATAAAATAAAATCCTAATACATAAAAGAAATCTTAATATTATCCTAAAATGACAAGCAACTCCAGACAACTCCAACTTTACTAATCATTCTTAAAATTATGTCTCCGTGTGGTCAGACAAAAGGGTTTTACCAATGTTCGGCTTATCTAGCTTATCAAAACTCACCAAGCCCACTCTAATCAAACTTTGCACCTTGTACTTAAAAGCAAGACAACTTTTTATTGAATGCCCCACATTCCTCTTATGATAATCATAAGTAGCATTGGCATCATACCACTTAAGATAGGATGACTTTAACAGTTCTAGCTAAATAGGTACTGCCAAGTGATTTTTAATGAGCTCTGAGAATAACTCAGTATATGTCATGGGAATTGGGTCAGTGCAAGCTCTTTCTTGACTATTTTGAAGTCTCTTTGAACCATTTATCTAGTTGGTAGGTGTAGTAACTAGTGGGGTGGTAGGGCTATGCATATATGTAGGTGATTAAAAACTTAGTTGGAAAACTGATATTGGCATTGGATATTAATAGGCTATTGCCACACGGGCTTGATGCATTGGGTGATGGTAATATAAGGCTAAACTTTCAAATTCTTACCCCTCATAGATTACGGCATGAGCTTCACTTTCTCTTTTGAATGGAGAATCTGGCAAAGCAAAAGTTCTTCAATAGTCTTTCCTTTATTCATCTTATTGAGCATCTTTATAATCTTTTCCAATTCCTCCATAATTTTTATTTGAGCCTTTTCAACCTTTTCAATTTGATGACCTTCTTCTACTCCATAAGCTCTACTTGAGTGCAAGTGTTATAATGGTTATGAGTAGGTTGCTTGAAATTCTCTAATAATTGAGCTATCTTTGAATCTTTTTAATACAATTAAGATGATATGTTACTAAATGCCAAGAATTATCCTAACTTGTTAGAAAAATTCTTCTACATACATGAATGAATAGATGAATGCATATATTGAATGTGATACATAATAATTCAATCATGCATGAATAGAGAAATAAATATATGCATGTAATAATTTAATGATGACTGCATGAATGGATGCATGAGTTAATATTTACCCTATAATGATGTATGAATAAACAAATGATTGCCTAGGTTAACATGACTATTTTATGATACATGAATGGATAAATGCATGCATTAGATGCTAGATACCTAAAAATTTAATGATGCATGGATGAATAAATATGTTAATATTTGCCATACATGAAAGACTAAATAAACCCAAACTCTTTCTACTTCATCACAAAATTCATACAAATGAAATTACAAAAATGCCTACATGTGTCTTAATCTTGGGTTATTTACTAACAATAAATGGAAATTACTCTAACCTAAGGTTGGCTTCTTAGGTTATTCTATATGTAGGGTTAGGATATTTTAATAATCTAAATATTCTCAAACTGTTCCTTATATCATTGTTCATTACAGATTAGTAAGGCACCCCAATCCTCACCCATGATAGGCTTCAAATAGAAAAGATTTAATTTGAATGGGAGTTTTCGCTAGCTTACATTGATGTTATCACCTCATGAGAATGTAGGTGCTCATTCCCTCCTAAAAGGGGACAAAGCTTAGGTAGAGAGCTTATGTATGAAATACATGTACAGTATGTGTCAAGAAACATAAAAATAATTTACCAAACTTTCCTGTTCCAATAAATGAAACAAAAAGAATAAACAAATTAGTAAACATGAAGAAATATAACAAAAATAAGTACATTAAAACCCTCCAAATAAGGCTTGAAATAATCTAAGATTAAAAACTGGCTCGACTCTCTAAATCTCTAGTGAAGTCACCAAACTATCATAACATATATAGGTCATAGAACCAATCCATTAAACATAAAACATGGAGTTGCCACCAATCTTTTTTATCTAGGTGTGATTGGTCACCTAAGTGAATCTATCTCTTATAAGAAGCTCCTAAGATTGACTAAAAGTCTCTAAAAGGAATAGGTTTTGGTTTTCTAAATAGAACTGGGTTCAGGAGTTTGGTTATATGTAGGGAAGGTTATAGGCCTATACAATGGCCATAAATTGGTACCAATTAATCTTAACTTATCTTGTCTAAACCTTTATTAAAATGGTCTTTTATTCTTAATTATTTAATTTATCTATTTTTTTAATTTAAATATTTTAATATTAGACATATTTTTAGCTTTTCTCCAACACTTTGGTCGACCCCCTAAAAATATTTCTAACTTCAAGAGTATTCAAGTAACATACCCGTTTCCTTGGAGAGGCTCTGTCATCAGACTTATTAAATATTTTATGAAATTAAAAACATAATAAAATACACAATTCAATAAAGCACAATAATCGTGCAATCACAATTTAATCAATCATAAAATTATCAAAATTTATTCCTAATTTTAATTTTTCAAATTAGAAATAAATAAAATTTCTTAGATTGAGATCAATTTCTAAATCCTCTAACATTTTGATTGAATTTAGAAAAAGTTCACTCAGCTAAAAATTTCTAAAAAAAAATTATACATCTGCAACTTGCTCAAAATTTCATCATTAGACAAAATTTTATTCATCTTTAATTATTTTATTTTATTTTACAAATTAAAAATTTTATGAATAGTAATAATTTTATCAACATAAATTAATCAAAATATAAAAAAATCAAATAAAATCAAAACAAAAAATCAAACAAAAATAGAAAAGGGATTTTGTGCCAAACAGGTTGGCTTGTACCTAGGTCAACACGCAGGGTGAAGTTAAGTCAGGCATGGGTTTTCAAAATTTTTTAACATTGAAACAATGCTATTCGAGGGAGGTATAAAAAGCTAAAATTTTTCTTTCCCTTCACTTTTTTGCTTTGGCTTTCTTTTTTTAGAAAACTTTCCTTTGACTTCTCTCTATAGTTATTTGAACACCAGCCAAAAAATTCAATTAACCCAAATCACAGTGAAAAAATGTAGGATCTGGCAATAAATCACCCAAAAATTGATCAAAAAATTCAACCTAACCCAAAAACATTCTAAATTTTCCTAGAAAAACCTAAAAAAAGTAAATTTTGACTTTTTTTTTTGTTTTCCTAAATCTAAACTCCTTTTTTAGAACAATCCCAGCTTCAAACTGATTCACCTCTCCCTTTAAATTTTTCTAAATTTGATTTCCCAAAAACCCTTTTTATTACCCTTCACTTTCACAACTTTTTTTGCTTTTCTTTTTAGACTTTTTGATTATTTTTTCTTAATTGTTTCTAATTGATTCCAACAAATTGCAATGGAGTCTTTTTATAGGCTTTTAATCCAAATTACAATAGGAAAAAGTTTTCTTGGTTTCAATCTCCTAATCAAATTCAAGTTTAGATTTTTAATCCAAGTCCACCTCTTAACCCAATACATCCCCTTTTTCAATTGAAATAACTAGACTTTAAACCAAATCAAACTCTTCATTTTTTTTAATTTAACAAAACCCAAGCTAATAAAATTATATTACAAAATTAACCCTAGACAAAATAGGATGTCTACAGTAATCTCTAATGAAATAATTGAAAATGCCATCAAAAATGGAAAGCAAAGTGGTAGAGGATCAGCCAGCACAAAAAAAAAGTGAAATACTGAAGAAAAAAAAGAATATAGCTCGAGCTATGAGTTATGATAATCAACAATTCAAAAGTTTTTCCCAATACCCACCATCAATGTATCCAATTCATTATTCATCTATGAATAATATAGCACCTTATCTCTATTAACCTATCTAGCCATCTACTTATCCATATACGTTCCAATTAAGTCACACATACAACTTCATCACCGCACTTATTGTAAAGTCTACCCAAAACCTCATAATTAAACCAACAATTTGAAAAGATCAAGAAACAATAAAAAGAATGCTTCTTTTGATCCCATTCTTATGACATACATAGATTTGCTACAATATCTGATAAAAATAATTTGTTGGCCCTTATTCATGTTGAGTCAATCGTATATGAAATGGTATAATGCTAATGCACAATGTGACTACCATTATAGGATCACAAGTGACTCAATAGAAAATTATGTTGCCCTATAGCATAAAGTACAATGTCTTATCAATGATAAGTTGGTCAAGTTTGGTGATAAAAAAGGGTCGAACGTCTTTGCCCAATAATATAGGGGCTTAATTTTGAGAAGATGTTTTTGGAGTTTTTTTTAAAAAAGTAATGAACTATAAGATAGTCTTTTATGTGTTTATCTGGTATTTACCTTGCATTTAAATAAAATGACAAGTGTATTTTATTACATATTCTTATTCTTTGTATCCTTACTTTTATATATATTCCTTTATATTTCACTCACTCTTATATTCCAAGTAATGAATGTGTAGACAATTGTAACAATAATTTGGTATCAAATATTGAAAATTCACTCATACTAACAAGATTGATGATTTAGACCCCTAATCTGTTAGGGTGAATTAAAATTGACACGCTAAAATACAGGAATAAAGTCATATGGCCTCTTATATCCATAAGCTCATTTTCATTCAGTATAGATTCTTAAAAGAAAGTATTCATGTTTGAAATAAAAAATGGCTATCTTTTTTTTTATCTTTTGCAAAAAAGTGAAATCATCCATTTGCTACCCTTTTTAAGCCTATTATAATTCTTTTGAAACCCACCAACGATCACCTTACACATCGACGGATAAAGTTTGAGAAAAAGATCTATTAACAAAAAATGTGAGTTATAAATGATTATTGGGGCAAAAAAAAAAGAAAAAATAAAAAAGAAGAAGAAAAATAAGAAATTTTTTGTCCATGAATCCTTCTCGAAAAGCAAAATTGAGAGAAAAAAAAATGAGATTATAAGATGAAAGAAAAAATGAAAAAAATGGAAAAATGTGAAATCACTTAATAAAGAATAGGGCAAAATGACAAAGTGCTTTAAATGATGAGAGATAATCCTTTGGTTTACACCCTTTCAAACATATTTTTTTAGTCTATTTTTTCTTTTCTTTTATAACCCTTCACCATAGCCTAAGTTGCATGCCTTAAAAGTCCATTTTGATTAAGCATTGATCAAGCATCAATCAAGCATGAATGCTGAAACTGAAAAATCATATATTAATCTAGGGCATGATTATGGTATGATCAGATGACAATGAAGTTTTACATTTTGGGGTTTATATGGAATTCAGTAGGAATGTTAAGGTGAACAAAGCGTTAAAAAAAAAGAATGAAAAATGAAAAAAATGAAAAATGAAAAAGATAAAAAAAAAATGATGAAAAGGAGAAAAAAGAAAAACTTAAATAGAAAACTTGAAAAAATGATTTAAGTAAAAGAAGATATATTGGTTGAAAACATGAAAGACATCCCAAGAGTATTTAGGAGTCCAATAGGCTAAGGGGCAAAGTTTGGATTTTAAGTTTTAAGAAGTCAAAGGTGGCAATAAAATGAGTTTTTAAGAAAGAATTCTAGAATGGTGTCAAAAATTGACTGAATATTCATTATTTTGAATGTTCAAATCCCATCCATACACTTATCCCAGCAATATGTTTTGACATTATCCATCTATATATTATCTTTCACTATACTTTTTCTAGTATCGATTGTCCTTATTCTTTAAACCACTTTGCTCTTCATCATTTTTTTTTTTTTTTTTTGCTTTCCCATAATGAGAAAATATGCAATGAATTGCATTAGTCATTTTTTGCTTTCCTATAAAAGATCCTAACATTATTTCAAAAAGAAAATTGATAGTAACAAGGACAAAATAAGGATAGTGTGATGAAAGAAACTTGTACAAATGTTGATCCATAGAATTTTCAAAAAAAGAAAAAGTATCTTAAGAAAAAGTTTTGATTTGATGAAAAGATATTTTGGTTCATAAACAGGTTAAATAGAAGTTATGGAGATAACCAGTCTTGAGGATGAAAAAAGAGAATCTTGAAAACCTTTTACCATAATGGTGGATGCATTCATTACATTTCATGCATTACATTTATCACATTCATGGCAAACATTGCAAATAGGCTAAGAATTTTTTGAGTAATGGAGTCTTCAACTCATAAATCCTTGGTTAAAGAAACTTTTCAAAAGATAATATTTGATTGAAAAAAAGATAAGACTTTAACTTTTGGTTGAAAAGTTTCAAGAAATGTTCTTTTGTCTTAAGGAGTGTATTTAAAAATAAATAAATAGAACTTGTAAATTTTTCGAACATAATCTTAAAGCCTTCCAAGTATAATCTATAAGACTTTGAGACATGATCTTTAAAACTTACTGTTGTTATTTCAAGAGCATTTGATCTTATATTGTGACTTAAGCTTAGACCTAGTCATTTTCATCCTTGGCTCAGTCTCGTCATTTTCACTTTCGACTTTGGCTTAGTTGGTCACTTTTATTTTTAACTTTGGCTTAGTTCGGTAAATTTCATTTTCAACCTTGGTTTAGTCCAATCATTTTCATTTTTAACCTTGTCTCAGTATGGTCATTTTCATTTTTGATTTTGACTCAATTCGGTTACTTTTATTTTTGACCTTGGCTTAGTCCATTCATTTTCATTTTTGACTTTGGCTTAGTCTGGTTATTTTCATTATCGATTTTGGCTCAATTTGGTTACTTTTATTTTTTACCTTGGCTTAGTTTGGCTGTTTTCATTTTTTAATTTGGTTCAATCCAGTCATTTTCATTTTTGACCTTGACTCAATCGGATCATTTCCATTTTTGACCTTGGCTCAATCTAGTCACCTTCATCATTTAACTTTTGGTTCAATCCAAATAATATATATATATTTTTTTTATTTTATTTTGTGACTTTGGCTAAGACTAAGTCATTTTATTTTTCGACTTCAACTAAGACAAAGTCATTTTATTTCCTTATTTTAACTAAGACCAAGTCATTTTATTTTTTAACTTGAAGTCATCTTGGAGTCAAAATAGTTTAATTTGCTCACTAATTTTTTAAATAGACCCAACCAAATTAGCCATAAAATTTTGAAAAACTATAACATTTTAGCCTTAACTATTTCTACTTTCATTTTTTTATTTTTTTTCAAAGCTTGGGAAAAATGAAAAAAGAAAGGAAAAATAATATGCGGTATTGTTGGCGTGATTTAGACAAAAAAAAAAAACCAAAAACAATGAAGAAATGATTGAATAGCAAATAAGAGAGAAAAGAAAAAAAATGAAAAAAAATGAAGTTATTTTCACCTATCACATCTAATCTACCTAGCTTTTCTTTTTTCACTCAATCTCATTTACTACCCCATTTGATCTGCCCATCTTTTCTCTTTTCACTCAAATCTCATTTGTGTGATTAAGTATAAAGTAAGTAAAAAAAAGATATAATAAAAACAAAAAAAAAAGTTTGTATGACACATGACATTGTAGATGATGGTCAAAAGAGAGTTGAAATTAGTAAAATTTATGGTATAGATGAATGGATATGGATAAATGATGGATGAATGGATAGAATCCTATAGTATAAAAGACCGTGTAAAATTTTATATTGCTTTTAATGAAGAGTTTGGAAAAATTAAATTGGCACAATATAAAATTTTCAACTCAATATAAAATAATATAAATTTTTATAGAAGTTTGAGTTCATATTTCATCAAACTAGCACATTGAGATAGAAAAATTGAGAATAATTATCACCATCAATCTTTTAACTGTCACACAATCATATTATGTATAGACTTGACAAAATTCTTAAAACTCTAATAAATTGATAAAAAGAAAACAATCAGCAATTAGTCATAACTTAGAAGCCATATATTCAAGTATTAACACGGTAAACATTGGTGTAGAAAAGCTTAGATCATTCTTCATTATGTCTATCATGGATAAAATAGATTTCAAACGTAAAAATAATTTTGGATTAATAGCTGGTGATTATATGACTATATACTATGCAGATTCAATAAACTAAACAAAGTAATTCAATAAGTAAAATTAAATACATGAGCACGTTAATCCTTTTCACTATGAATGGTCCAATGGTAGCAATAATTCACCTAATTCTACTATGGTAGAATTCGACTGAATATTTTATAAAAATCCTTTATTCAAGTTTTTTTTTTTCTATATTGCTTACAACCTTACTAAGACAATAATGGATCCAAGTCTATTTCTTCACTATTTGGCCATTAGAAATAAGTAGTATGGACTGTAGACTATATTATGTTAATATTTTAATATCATTTATATTCCAATAATGCAAGTTTTAAGACTTCATAGTAAGCTAACAACTTTTAGATCAACAAAACATGTTGTAAAATTTAATTCAATTTTTATTCATCTTTCAATTCATATTTCACTATTTTTTCAAAAAATGAATAAAGAGCTTTAAGTTATATATTACACACCATCTCCATCTTGATCAAAGAAGAAAGCATGTTGTTAAAGCATACATATATTACAATACTTATGGTAACATGTTTCTTTCACGTTTTCTATACCAACTGTAGCCATGGTTCAAGCTAAATCTAAAAAAATAAAAATTTAGACTTTATCAATGTAGGAAAAAAGTTGAAAGAAATTAGAAAGTAATTGAAATATATAAAAAAATAATTTTCTTTTCTTTTCTCTTTCTCCTCTTACATTTTTCACCTTTTGGATGTTTGGGTCGATAAGCTACTGATTTGAATACTATCCTAAAAGTTTTTTATTTTTAAATTATTAATGCAATATCAAAATGTTAATATTATATAATATTTCTTATCTTTTTTTTAATTTATAAGAAGATTAAAAAAATAACAAAAGATAATAGGTTAGCTTTCAAAAGCTCTTATTAATAAACTCAAAAAGCATTTGCAGTAACAATTGACACCATTAACAAACTTGAGAATTATATGTAGTAACTGTATCATCAAGTGTCTACAAAACAATTAAAATGAAAATAAAAATCATTTTAGTCAAGACCCCATAACCAAAAGCATATAAGTTATTTTAGTATTCTTTACTTTATGATGTGGCCCCCACCATGATACACAAATTCATAAGATTTATTCAACAGACATTAGATCAACTCATATTTTCAAATTAATACGACTCCATAACCAAAAGCTATTAATAGAATTATTGATGATTTTAATTTGCTTAAGTTTAAGCACATTAAATTTTTTCTTAGATGAAAAAAAATCCATTATACTTCATTTCAATTTCAACACATTTATTTTTTAGTTAGTATTTCACCAAGATTTACTTGTTAAAATTTAAAGAGTAACTAAATAATTTTAAAAAATATGCTACAAATCACATTTAACAACAACAAAAAAAAATCTTTATACCAAACATACTTCAGCAAATATTTGATTAAAAGTGCTTAAAAATTTACACTTATTTTATTAATTGAGAAACCATTAAACTTCTTGTAACATTAAAAAATAAATTATAAATTTAGTCAAAGAAATAAAAAAAAAAACTCAATATTAAAGAAAAATAAAAATAAATAAATAACTGAAATAAATTGTTCAAAACAAAACCATTTTCCTTTTTTTCTTTTTCTTTCTTCTTCCACATTTGTTTTAGCAATATTAGATAATTTTCTAGTACCGATCACGTAATAATTTTTAAACACAAAACTCTATTTTTTTTTCTTTTTTTCCCTTCTTCTACATTTTTTTTATAAGTGCCAAATAATTTTTTGACACCGATCATCTAACAATGTAGCTGACCAAAGTTTGGTTGCCTTCTTTTCCTTTTTTTTCTTTTATTTTTCACTTCATTCCCTACTTGTTTTACCATATATTATACAACAACAAACACAAAAAATACAAAAAAAAAATGACACCAAAACCTTCAAATTTTAAAATGTTAAATACAATGATCTTACTTACCATAAACATTTGAGATCTTTCTAAGAAAGAATTTGTCTTAAACTTATCTTAATACCTAAAAAATAAAAACAAAAAAAAAGAAACTAAAAGGATTAAACATCAAATATATATATATATATATAAAGCGATATGAAATTTTAATACGCAAAAAAAAGCTCTAATTAGCCTAAATTTAATGACAATTATAATAATTTTTTTGTCAAATAATTTTTTCTAAAAATTTTTCAAATTTTAAAAGAAAAAAATATAAGAATTTTGTAGTTAAAATTTTAAAAAATAATAAGTAAGAAAAAAAAGAACATTTTTGTTTAACCGATAACAAATCTAACAATTTCGTAATCTCAAATGACCTTCTCATATTCCCTTTCTCTCTCATTTTTCTACCCTCATTCCCTTTTTTCTAAGCTATTATTTTCCCCTTAAACTTCTTGATTCATTCATGATTTTTTATTTTTCAAACTTTGACAAAAAATGAAAAGTAACCAAAAGGGTACAGAGAAAAAAGTTAAAGAAAATTAAAAAGATTTTTACTAACCTTTTTGACATTCTACACTTATCTTTATGAATTTTTTTTATTTTTTAATGAAAACCATCAATATCAAACATAATTTTTTTTTACTTTAAAAGCTAAAAAAAATTTTAAAGTGTCATAATACCAATCTCCAAAATGGATGAAAAAATTATAAAATGAGATAATTGATCATAAATATTTATAAGTTAATACTATGATTTAAAATAATTAATGAAATAAATTATTTACATGCAAATTTTGTAAAAAAAAAAAAAAATTTAAGTTGTCTTAGTCACTATGATGCAAATTTTAGCAAAAGAAAAAAAATATATAATCAGTTGACACTATATGTATATAAATAAAAAATTTCAAACCTTATATTTATTAATAAATATGAAAAAATATATAAAATTACAAAAAATATTTTCATAATATTTTATATAATGAATTTTTTAATAAATAATAGTGCATACATTTTAAAATTAAAAAGATAAGTTTTAGTAATGCTCACATAATTGAAGATCACTGAATATATATATATATTTATTTTCTTGATGCATTATACATATTTTTTATTTATATGTTTATATGATAGTTACTTGTAATTTAACATAGTCATTTATTTTATTTTATTAATTATTTTTTACATTGACATCAACTAACAATAATTTTTATTAAACAACCTTTTTTAACACTTCATTTAAATAAAGTTTAATAAAACAAAGAAAAATTACAAAATTTTTTATATGGATAGATCGATATTGTAAGATAATTACATATATATTTTATTAAATGTACATATAATATATTTTTTATACATATCCTAATTTTATATCTAATTAAGCATTAAAATAAAAAAAAGGTAATTATATTTTTTTATTAATTTAAAATTTTTAATTAATTTTTATCATAACATTAATTTATAAATAATTTTATCTTAATACCTTATTTTGTAATTTTTAAAAAAGGAGCATCCTTACCTCGTGTTCACCTTTTAATATTTTTAATAAAAAAAAATTTTAACAATGGTTGTGACATTATGAGTTTACTAACTTTACTCTCGTGTCATAACTTTTAAAATAGTTAAAAGCTTCCAAAACAAAAAAAAAAAGCTTTGTTTTGAAAGAAGACAAAAGACAACCAAAAGGATTAGGCCCTATATCTCATACTTAAATAAAACATCTATCATGTCAACATCTCATTTTTATGAACTAAATGTGGTTAATAATATTAACAAAAATTGCATTTTTTTTATATAAGAAACGTGGTCTTTGGTTTAAAGATTACAATTTGAAAGTAAAAAACATAATTTTTGTTAGCTTTTCAACGACGTTGTTTATAAAAAATATGGCCTTTGTAATATGTTCAAAGACTATGTTTTTTATGTCAGAAATGTGGTCTTTGTAGTTCAAAGACTACGTTTCTGATATAAAAAATGTATTTAAAACAATTTGTCAAATCTAATTTTTTTTTATTCATTATCAACCACATTTTAAAACAAAAAAGTGATCTTTGATAGATCATCAATCATGTTTTCAAACTAATAAACGTGGTCTTTGTTAGTAAAGATTGCATTTTTAAGTATCATAATTTTTTTTTAAAACTACATGATTTACTATGCTTCCCACATTATAAACATCATTGATATGAAAATACTTATATTATTTTGTTATTATTTTAATTGATCTACTATGTTTCAAATATAAAAAAAAAAAGAGTGGTGCTTTCTAAAATTAAAAATATTTCAAAAGTATAAAATTATAGTCATCTACTACGTTTGTTTATTTAATAGATGTCCCCAAATCATTGTTTGAAAGGTTACGAGGATAGTTTTAATTATTAGTATAGATTTATCACTTAAACCTTTCATCTATCCTTCTTTCACTCATTTTTTAGTTAAATTAAGGAACAACCACCCCTATTTTTTTCTCAGATAATTTTGGAAAGCAAAACAAAAGCAAAAAAAAAAAAAAAAGGAAAAGCATAAAACTGCTACATGAAAGCTCAAATGATCAGCACTGTGGTCTATACATGAGCAAAATTTATCTTATGGACTTTGATTTTGACATTCTAAAATAAGTATATATGATTCAACTCTTTATTCATGAATAGTCCACAAAAAAAAATCCTTTTATATTTGTAATTCCTACAAAAACAACGTTATTTCTTACGCTATATTTGAATAGATATTAATAAAGGAAATTTTTTTTAAAAAAAAAAGAAAATAATACATGTACCTTTTATTTAGATGGTTAAAATTAATAAAAGAAATGAATCTAACAACCATTATTCAGATAAAGAATGAAAAAGAAAAGAAATTATTCATTATAATATTTTTTCAATTATAATCTTCTTTTTATAAAACAACTTATAATATAAAAAATATATTTATACTACCTAACTTATATAAACAAATAATTCTTGTAATGACCACTTGTTTATTACTATTTATGATTTGACCACCAAATCTAAAGCGACCTGATAGGTCTTATATTGTCAAAATTATTTATGATTAATTTTGGAACCTAATGTCATTTTATTTATTCACCATTGAGCACACTTATACAAGATGAAGTGTATTTAACCTCACCAACAATGTATGCAATTCAAAAAGTTACAACAAATATCAAAAGAGTGAGAATTTTAAAGTAAATCAAGCTTTAGTATTCAAATAAAAGCTATTAAATAAGAAAATAAAACAATCACATAAAAACATTACACACTAGCAAACTAGATGCCCTTTTTGCACCAAATAAAAAGTAATAGTATATCATCATATAGTTGTCTTAACACAAATTTATTTTACCATAAAAAAATAAATATTTGCATTCTAATAAAAAAATTATTTCAACAAATTAAAAACTTATATAGCAAAGATATTTTTGACATCTTTAATAGCTAGATGAACCAAATGCAAACCTTTTAACGACCTCCTTTTTTTTATCCCATAGGCATCTAAGTACTACTCTTACTTTTTAGAATTATCAATAAAATATAGGTAAGTAGTGGTGATTAGTTATGAGTCAATTCCTATATCCCCCAAAAGATTTCATATTTCATTTTTCAAAATTTGATTAACACAAGTGTTGAGTTTTTTATAAATAGCATTTTTTGCAGTAAGTGCATTAACAACCATTACAAACTCTCTTTATCATCTTTTGATTTTTAGCTCTTTTATTCATTAAGCTACTTGAAAGATCAAAAATATTTTTAGAACGAGCCTCAAGAGATGTCATGATATTAATGTGCTTTTTACCTAAAATATCATGATTATCCAATGTTACCTTGTTCTGGGAGATTCAATTATTAATATTCTATCTTAACTCATCATCAATTCTAGAAGATTGCTTCATTCATCTTATTTTTGCTGCAATCTCAACATGCTCCTAGTGGCTCGATCATTACCATAAAAATCACCTTATTATCACAATTTGGAATGGGTTTAGTCATCCACTATTGGGCATGAGGATTGTCTAAAAATTTATAAGTATTATATTATGAAAATAAAAATAATAAAATGTAAAGTAGTTAATAAAATAATAATTAAAATTTAATTTTAATAAAATTTGTCTTAATCAATCTTTGCCAAACTTCAAGTTTAGCGCCCCATAATTTGGTAATTGAATTCCAAGAAAATTAACTTATTCAATGCATGAACAAGTCATTACACTTTGATAAATTAGTTTTTATAGTATTCTAATGATTTTTCACTTTTTTCATCTCAATCTCTTCAAAAATTTTCTTTTAGCTTAATGACTATATTATCATAGGCATGTTTAGTGAAAGTTTCATTACTTGGTTTCCTATATTATGTTGATTCAAAAATGCATCAATAAAAGCATCACCATTATTGGTGTCCATGTTAAAACATCATTTTTATTTGTTCCTTTGTCATTTTCATTAGTTGCAATTACTTTTTTTTTCTCAACATAGTTAAATCTACATAATAAAAAAAATGCAAAAGTTATAATAACAATTAAATATAATCATTGAGAAATAAGTACTTTAAAAATAAGATTTATTTAATCAATGAAATACATTTCTCTAAAATAAGGCAAATATAAATTCAAGAAAATACACAAACAATAATAATCATTCAATTTCTATAATATATCCACGTAGCATTAGCTATAAAATCTCTTAATTATTCTCTTCAAGTAGCATCTTCATTCTCATTTCTAGAAGCACGATACTCTTATTCAGTAGATCTAACATTTAGTTCACAATCAACTTCATCAAAAAGAGCATAATCAAGATTTACTATCATTATGTAATTATGTAAAATACATCAAGATCTACTATCATTAAGTAATTATATAAAATACAACAAGCTAAAATTATTACTTTTTAGGTTCTAACTCCATATATCGATGCATTTGTGCTTGTTGTAATGAAAAATCTATTTTTAAGACACCAAATGCTTTTTTAAGTGTATTACACAAAGATGCATGCCTAAAATTGAATAATTCATTAGAATTTTTTGATGGGTTATTCGAATATTCTTTCAAATGATACCATACTCTTCTATATGATGCAATCAATTAGCCTTTCAATATAATTTTAGCATCAACAAGATAATATTTATCTATACAAAATTATAACCATATTATTATTTTGGTCTCATAAACAACTAAATTAAATATAATATATTATATTCATTACCTTATAGAATCATAAGTCTGGTTTTTTCTTGATAGTGCATCTTTTATAATCTTTAACTAGACATAGTACCTTCTTATCCAGGCAATACATAAGTGAATTTCAAATCAAATGAACATGCTATCAATACATTTTGTATTGAATTTTTTTTCTAACATGATATTTTGGAGCATCTGTATTAAATACCTTGACTCTAATATGTGTTCTATCAATAAGTCCTACATAGTCCTAATACTGATTTTTTACATTAATGCTTATTAAATACAAACAAACTTGTGATTAAATTAAAATAACTAATAATTTTTTACCTTAAAATATAGGTAGAATCTATTGTTTCCAAGTATCTCACCTGAAATATGTGAGCCATTTGGTTATTTAAGGAATCTCTCATCTAACTCTATTATATCTTTGAAAACATGATGTAAATGTCGACTAGTTATTCTTCTGAACGTCTAACCAAAAATTGTATCTCTGTATTTTTTACATGATGAGATAATACATAAAGAATTTTAGCAATTTGTTCTTCCACCGTAACCCATCTTGTTGGTTCTAGACCACCATATTTTTTTAGTATTAAACATAAATCTAAAAAAGTTTTAGGTCCCATTCTTACAATATCTTTACCTTTCTTACTACCAACAACTTGACTCATTATTTCATCTCTAACCTAATATTTTTCTAAACATATATCGATTAATATATTCTCTTCGTGATCATTTTTTATGTATATATCAATAAATAGCTAAACACACAATGTAAGCAATTGCTCTTTGGCGACTTTCTCTCTACAGAGACTTAAATTATTTTCTCATTTCTTTGTTTATCAATCTACAAGAGCAAAGTATTAACAATAATTATTATTAACATTAAAATAAATACACTTACACTAGTATATATATTCTTGTATGTAAAAATAAATATACTTACACTTGTATATATATTCTTGTATGAAACAAATTAATAGTTCTGCACATTCATAAAAAATAATATGTTTATTTAATAGCTAAGAACAAATAAAAAATGAAATCATATGTATAAGTACCTGAGAAAAATAGCATTACTCAATATAATTAAAATTAAATTTCTAACTTTGTTTAGTTTTATTCATTTTTTATTATTTAACTTTTATTACTAAAACTAAAATTGAAAATAATATATTATCTTAATCTCTTCAAAAATTTTCAAGTACAAAATAATGAATACAACTTTTAACTAGATTACAACTTGTTGCATGACTTTCTGTGAGTCATTTTTTGCTTGTATGAAAGAAAAGAATATTGAAGCCTCTTAGTTTACTTTAATAGTTGGAAAGAAAATTATTAGCTCTATAGTTGATTTTTTTAACGATTTTTCAAGTTGAAAACTAGTATATTTATTATGATATTTTGTTCATATCTTGCAAATTAAATTAATGTAACTTGATTGATATTCATTAGTCTTTGTTACAACTCTACCTAAAAGTCTAGACAAATGTTGTTCATTGTTAAGAACATAGCCAAATTTTGAAGACCAATCTTCAATTTATCAAACATTAAAAACTCAAATAAACATGTTGTATTTTCTTTATAGGTATTAGTTCAATTATTACCTTTTTTGAATAAAGAACTCGGAAATGATAAACTTTTTTTGGAAGAATACAACCTTTAGTAGTCAAATCTTGCTTTTGTTTTGATTAGTCATTGAAACTTTTGAATTTTTGATTGATTATGCATGACTAGTTATAATAATACATTATTTGTTCAACATTCGATGCATCTCTTTTTTGTTTGATAAAAAGATTCAGTTTTTTTTTATCAAGACAATTTTGTTTTGACTAATACAACAATGATATTTATATACTCATTTTTTGTATAACTAACTTAAACAAAGGTAAGAAATAAAATACTAAAAAGATAAAAAGACTGTGAAGTTGTGAATAACTAGAACAATGATATTTATATACTAATTTTTTGTATAATTAACATAAACAAAGGCAAGAAATAAATACTAAAAAGATAAAAAGACTGTGAAGTTATGAATAACTAGAAACAAGAACATGCACCTAAAAACAAGTTATCCCATATCTATAGGAGCCCAATCTAATTAACATTTCTATAAGTCTAGTCATGTTTAACTATTCATCAAAAGTCAAATTATTGAAATAATTAATTTATCAATAATCTAAAAATTGAAAGAGATATGTGAAACTTGAAAAGAAAAAAGATAGAAAAAAATCACAAGATGATCATAACTGATGCGGCTATGTTTTTATTTAAGTAGTGTTAATAAAAATATAAATATAATAGCCTTTTATAAAAATAAAATTTTTTCAACTTTCCTTTCCTTAGCTTTTCCACCAATTTGAGATATTAAAAAAGTTAGGATTACAAGAAAAACTAAAAATTGTTGGGTTTTCACCTTTTTTCCTTCCTTTAAATTAAAAGTTTATCAATATAAGGGAATGCTTTCTTGTTTCTTTTAGTTTCCTTTATCTTCTTTTTCTCTTCATTCCCTTATTTAAATCCAAACACACTTAAAAATTTATAAAAAGTAAAAATAGGTACTACCATTTCTTAGTCAAGATTGTAATCTAGATTACTCATTCATGAGCTATATAGGGTAATAATTCAATCACTTGAAACAAAAAAAATTTTAACAATGATTTAAGACTTTTTTTTTAAATTTTTTTTCCTTTCCTTTCCCTCACTTCAATCCAAACACACATTTAAAAATTTATAAAAAGTAAAAATAGGTATTACCATTTCTTATTAAAGATCATAATCTAGATTACTCAACCATGATCTATATGGGGCAATAATTCAATCACTTAAAACAAAGAATTTTTTAATAATGATTTAAGCATTTGTTTAATATTCTTCGTAATTAAAATTTTACTTTTTAGATCGAATCAATCTAACCAATTGATCTCATGTCAGTATGGCTATTTTCAATTATTAAAAATAAATTAGTTAGTTCGGTTATTTTTTTTAAAGAAAAATAATTAAATCAATTTTTTATTTTTCAACATCGCATTAACTAATTAATTAAGCAACTATTGTCCTTATCTAAGATTTAAGAATCCTAAAGCCAAGATTTTTTTTTTCATTTATTTGTTTTTATCTTAATATATTTTTACGTAAAAATACCCATTTAAATATCATGCAATTGAATTAAGTGTTTAAAAATATTATGATAAAGTGATGATATTATTTTTTTATAATTTTAAACTTATTTATTTGATTTGTGAAGATATTGCATATTTATTTTGCATATTATTAGCATTATTATTATGTAAAAGTCTAACTATATTCATAAATATATTTGTACTAAATCGAAAAGCACGAAATAATATGTTGAAACAACATGTATCATCATATATCATTTTTTTTTTCAAAAAACCAAAACATTGCCTGAAACAATATTAACAACCTTGTCTAAACTAACAAAAATATCACTAAATACCACAATTAACCCTAAAATCATTAATTAAAAGCTTAAAATAGCCCTTAAAAATCATTTAATGTCCTAATTAACCCCAAAATTACATGTTAAATGACAAAACAAACTTGCAATCAAATAATTCATGGCCTTAATTATCCCTAAAATCATCCTTTATTTCTCATATTATTTGGCTCAAAATTATGCATCAATTTATATAAAAATGAGTAGGGATCATTCTAATATAGTATTGACTAAAAAAAATCACAATATTATTCATGTTAATCATAATGTCTTTATTATTTGATAATATTGTCAACTTTATAAAGTTTGCAACATTTACATTATTTTTTTTTAAAAATATTATCATAATTATAACAGTATTTACGCTATTAATTTTAGTATTATTTTTTAAGAAAATATTAGTATTTTTAATTATTTTTATTCTTTTCATTTTTTTTCCCTTCAACTTCTCCTTTTATTATTTTCTTACTTCCTTTTTATTTTTTCTCTCTTTCTTCCATTTCCATTTAGCTAAGGTTGCTTGGGTGAGGAAATAGAGGATCGAACTCTTGCAATAACACAGCAATGGCTAGAAATAGTTTGATACAACAATCAAAATGAAATGGCATCAGTAGACCAGATTGGTGCCTCTTTTTCTCTCATTTTCTCGCTTTCTATTTATTTTTCTCTATTCATCTCCTATTTCTGCTGATACTTTTTCATTCATGTGCCACCATCATCTTGTGCCCACCTTCTTTTCTCCATCGTTATTCTTATTCACTCTTAACCATGTTCCTTTTCTGTTTTATAATTTCTCTCCCATTCTTTATATATCTTTTTTTATTTAGACAACATAGCCTTTGAAATTGATGAAAATCTCCTTTCGTCTTCTTTGGAGGTAACTAATCAAAAGATGATAAAGAACACAAAATTAGGAGCTTTTATGAACATTGCTAATTTGGAAACTCCTTTAAATATATTGTATACATATTGATTAATTTAATTTAATTAATTAATAAAATATTATTTAAATTTGATTGATTTATATTTGATACATTGTTAGTGTATAAAATGTTATATATATATATATATATATGAGTAAATCACAAATAATGTGTTATAAAAAATAAATTAAAAATATAAAAGTTTTAAAAGAATTTTTTAGCATTTAAGTAAAAAAAAATCATCACTAAGTTGTTTTATTTTAATTTCTCTCTCTACAATTTTGGCCAATTAAAAAAATCAAATGAAAAAAAATCCTAACCTTGCATCATTGAGTGGTTTAATAATAAAAATTAATATTTGATATACTATCAATGTAAAATTTTAAGTATATAAGCGAGATTAAAAAGATGATACATGTTTTACTTTTTTAATTAGATTTTTTATTTTTTAAATATACCTAAAGGATATGTGTTATCCTTTTAACTTTACTTTTGAAATTAAAATTTTATACGATAATATGCCAAATATTAACTCTTGTAATAATATATAGCTTCATAGTACATCATATAAACATATTATTACCAACAATCTTGTGTTTGTTTATAGAATATTAAAATCTTAGTTTCAATTATTAAAGTTCAATCTCTAACAATTTCAAATATTAAAAAAATATATAAGCACATTATTATTTGGCTAATATTAATCGAAGTGTTGGCAATAAGCAATTATTCAATTGGCCTATAAACTAAGCTTAAGATTCCGGTTGTTTCACAAAAAATGATTTTTGTATTTTTAGATGTCTATTTGACAGAAAATTGGCTAGTTAATAAAAAATAACTTACTAATCAATAAAAAATAAAGTCATTTTTTTAGAAAATTGTTTTACGGATTTGAAATATAAAAGATATTTTCCTCAATAAAATTGTCTATGAGTAAAACTATTTATCAATACTTTTGAATATAATTTTACTTATAAATAATATTATATTGATAAATAATATATTATATTAATAAATAATATACTATTAATATAATATATCAAAATATATTAATAAATAATATTATAATCTATTAATAATAATGTGTTAATAAATTTTATTATATTAATTAATAAATATTATAATAATATATTAATAAATAATATACTATTAATATAATATATTAATAAATAATATTATAATATATTAATAAATAATATAGGATAACAAATGGTTTTATTTTAAGTATTTTTTATATTAATATAATATTTTAATATTAAATATTATTATTAAAATATAATTATTTTTAAATATTAATAATTTTAATAATAAATAATTTCAATATACTTTAATAATAAATAATTTTTAATATTTTAATAGTTATATTAAATATTATTTTGAAAAAAAAAATTTTTTTAAAAACAATCGAACAACAAAAAATAGTTTTTATTAACTCATTGAAATAATTAAAAATTTCTTTCAAGTCAGAAAATATAAACATTTTTCAAAAATTATTTTTAAAAAATCATTTTTTATGAAATAAACGAAACTAAGTAAGATGACTAGCTAAAATTGTGTATCATTGGTGCCAGTTTGATGCTAACTCCGTCTAAATAACACAATTAAACGGTTTCTATCCGTATAAAGCTGAATTGATCTAACTTAAAGCTGACTTTCGAGGACTGAATTGAACATAATAAAAGTCCAACAGGGGCTTAAATGCACAACCAAGAAAAGTTTGAGATCTTATTAGACTTTTCCTCACTCAAAGACCAACACTGCCGTTTTGAGAAACGGTAGAATTGTCTCATCAAACCCCGCGTGACATGCTCATTTTCTGGCTGAAACTCCTTTTCATTTCCATTCTTAGAACTCAAAATTTTCGGTCACCTTCAAGATCCATTCTTCATAATCGATCAGATCTAAGCAAAAAGCAAACAGGAAGTTTGCCAAAATGTCAAGCGACAGCGATGACGAAGATGAGCTCCTCCAAATGGCATTGAAAGAGCAAGCCCAACGGGACCTCAATTACCAGAAACCGCCTTCCTCCAATTCGCGCAAACCGGTGGCCAACTTCGTTCAACCGCCGACTAGTTACAAGGATCAGAAGGCATCGGCTGCCCCGGCTCCAAAAAAGCCGGCTGGGAGGAAGATGTCAATGGATGATGACGAGGATTCAGAAGTGGAGATGCTTAGCATTTCGAGTGGGGATGAGGATATAGGAAAAGATCCAAAGGGAGGAGCCGGAGGAAGGAGTAGAGGGAGAGGAAGCAAAGACGACGATGGAGCCTGGGATGGAGAAGAGCCTGATATCTGGAAACGTGTTGATGAAGCTGAGGTACTTTTCATTGAAATTTAAATTCAAAGTAATTATTGAGCGATGATTAGTGAAGCAAAGGTTCTTCTTTGACAGCTTGCTCGTAGGGTTCGCGAGATGAGAGAGACGAGAACAGCTCCCGTGGCACAGAAGTTCGAGCGTAAACCATCAGCACCGGTGGGGAGAATACTTAACAATCTACAATCGTTCCCTCGTGGCATGGAATGTGTTGATCCACTTGGACTGGGGTAAATCTTTTCAGCATCTTTGTATTGCTTGATATTCATTTATTTTTTGTTTTAGGGGAATTCACTGTATGTAATGACTCATCAAGGTAAGAAAAGTTTGCTCTATTATTAATTATTGTGCTAATTTGATTACATGAATAGTTGCCTAGTCTTTTTCTTCTAGCATTAACTGACGTCAGTAGTTCCTTGATTTTCATCTGCTATAAGTATTGCTGCTAACCTGTGTGTTTGTTTGATTGACAGGATAATAGACAACAAGACATTAAGGTTGATCACTGAGTCGTCAGAAAGCTCTCCATCAAAATCCGATAGAGATTATATGGATAGTGGCCTTCGTGGTATTTTTTTTGCTTGTCTTATTCAATATATTTTCTTCATATTGTAGTTTGTCATAGTCTCTTTAGTATTTTCAGTTAAAGCTGCCTGCCGTTTCTAATTAGTTTCTCTAAGAATTATAGCAGTATCATTCTCTAGAACTGTATACCTGCAATCTAAAATACCTATTCACTGGATGCTCCTGGTTTCTTCCCTTTCTCTGCACCCAAAAGTTCAAATTCTTCAAACTTGAATTCATGTTTGTGTAAGTTTACTCATTTTTATCTTCATCATTGCAATGCTATCATTGTCTGAAATGGGTTTTTGTGATTCTACATTTTTTTGTACAACCAGATCCCTTATTTATGTAATTCATTAAAGTAGGATCTTATTCCTACTCTACCACAGGATGAATGTGCAAGCGTGTTGAGCTTTTTCCTTTTCAATTTAATTCCTTTCTCCTTTTCCCTTCCAGTAGACTATGAAAAGTTCAGAAATACAAAAGATCTGAGGTGGATACCCTTTTTGTTATTTTTGTTTGTTTATAAATGAAGATTATGTGAATGATGTCAATTCCTAGAAATCAGTTAATGTTTTGTATGGTGATAAGGAATGGTGGAGTTATCATCAATTTTCCTTTTGCCTATGGTTAGTCTTACTTTTAGCCATTTATACTATTTACTTTCAGTTCCATGTTTAGTTGTTCTACTTCCACCATAAGTGGTTTTTGCCACATCAAAATAGAGACTTGAAAGCAGTGAAACTAAACAATGAGAATTCTCCAGGTTTTGTTCTTCTTTCTATCATGTGGTTTTGATAATGAATTATACTCTTAAAGTTTGTTAATTTTTAAGCAATGTTTTACCAGTATCATTCATGTGATTCTACTTCCACATGCTCGGAATATTCTGAATGGTGCATGTGTTGATATGCCATAATCTTACAATACTCAAGGCAGTAAGAGCTCTACCAAGTCAGCGGTATGAGATGCATTCCAGTTATTGCAGATCACCGCAAAGATTATTTACTTCTGCTATTTTATGAAGGCATTAGTCTTCTTAATTTGGGGTGAATGTGGTATTCATGTGTTTGTTTATATTAGAGATTATAACAACTGTCAGAGAATTATCTCAGCTCTCAACTTCTAGCCTTCAAGTTTTTGTTGTTTGCTTCTGAGTATGTTTGTCCATGATGCCCCTAGATGGTAGAATTCACATCACATGAATGTATCTTCTAAACAAATTTTCTACTTCCTTCTCTTTAACTTCTGATTCATAAATGTTCGTGATGTTGAATCCCTCAATGAGCTACTTTTTCTCCCTTGAGTACTTTTAATTTAATTAATGCCAATGGATTTTTTTTTTTTTGTTATAAATATAATGCCAGTGAATTATGTCTTTTTTTTGGTGAAATTTTGCAGAGAAATTGATGTATTTCTCTGAAAAATTTGATGCAAAGTTGTTTCTATCCCGAATACACCAAGATACATCTGCAGCAGACTTGGAGGGCGGAGCTCTTGCTCTAAAAACCGATCTCAAAGGGCGGACTCAACAGAGAAAACAATTGGTTAAAGACAATTTTGACTGCTTTGTTTCATGCAAAACCACAATTGATGGTAAAGCACCTTGCTTCACTTGATTCTGGTACTATTTTAACTGTGGCAGCAAGTGTTTGATGGGTTGAAAACCAAATTCTTCTCATACTCTTTGCCATATAAAGTTCATAAAATTTTAGCTGTTGGCAATAATTGGTACTAATGTGGAGAAAACTGGTACTTGCTTAGATATTGAGTCGAAACTGAAGCGAATTGAAGAAGACCCTGAAGGTTCAGGGACAACCCACCTGTTTAATTGTATGCAAGGAGTAAGTTCACTGGCAGATCGTGCCTTTGAGCCTCTATTCGAGAGACAGGTTGGTTAACTGCACATGTTGATTTGCTTTCAAATTCAAGAATGATCATGATATGCAAGCAGCATGGGATGTGAATTTTTTGTAATTTGATGTAGGCTCAAGCTGAGAAGATCAGGTCTGTCCAAGGAATGCTTCAGAGGTTCAGGACACTCTTTAATTTACCTAGTACAATTCGTGGGAGCATTAGTAAGGGCGAATATGACTTGGCTGTTAGGGAATACAAGAAGGCAAAATCAATTGCTCTCCCCTCCCATGTAAGCAAGAAAACTTTAAATTGCTATGTAAAAAATGGATATTTTGGAAATGGCTTCATCATCATTCTCGCATCCATACCAGATTCTGATAGCTGCTTATATTTTATGTGGTCATTTATGTATTAGATAAGTCTACAATGCATGGTGTTAAGTTTGAATCAGCAACTCTTTAACTTTGGCCAACTCTCAATTTACCTTTATTTTAGTTTGTTTTCTGTCCCTTTTGTAATTCATTCTCTAAAATAGCTATTATTTAAGAAAAATCTAGAAAACTACAAAACGCAAAGCTAGCTTTCTTCATCCTCTGAGTCTATCAAGTTTATTACTGACACTAAGCACATTTTTTGTTTCTTTATAGAACATATTAAATCTGCTATGGTATTATATTGTTAACTATATGTTTTTCCTTATTTTATTCTTCTTTCTAGTTAATTTGATATGCAATCAAATACCAAATATTTTGATGCCTGTTATTTATGTTAGGTTAAATTAAAATCTATCAGTATATATCAAGAAGCATAAGTTACATTTCCATGTTTTGGGTGAAAATCACTTTCTATCCTGTGATATTAAGTAGAGATATGTGATCTAAAAAATTCGAGGCATGTTATAAGGTTAAATTAACTGAATATAGAAATTTATATGTTTGGTTAAGTTATCCTTGATGTACAAAAATTGCCATCAATGCATAAGTTACCCCTATCTTATAATTTGGTAACCAGCAATTTATATCCAGTTTATATTCCTCTCATATGAGTTTCAGTATTTTTTCTTCAATGTTAGTAAATAATGCTTAAATTTAGAAAGGGGTATATACATGAGCATGTTTTTACTTAAGTTCTGATATCATTCAAACTTGTGAATAAAGTTTTAATTCAATAATGTTATTTTCATCTTTATCTGCTTGTAGAATGTTTCATTGGCTCCCTCAACAAATTTAATGGAATTGTAATTCCCACTTAGTTGACAATTTTTGTGTATGTCAGTTTTTACTCACAGCGTTGCTGCTGATTTTCACAGCTCTTTAGAAAATTCATAACACGAGCTGAAGTTTTGTTTATTTTTTGGTAGCTCAAGTAGTGAACAGATTGTTTGATGTTTGAGCATGCTTTAAGTTTAAAATTCGACTGTAAATCCATTGCTTCTATTGTATCATTTGTTATACATTACTTTTATCCATTGATTCCCTGATGGCTAACATCAGTGTTGGACCCTCTCCTTTATTTTCTATGCATGTTTCTCATAATTCTGGTGGTCTTATTCTCAGGTCAGTATTGATTTGTGCTTAAGTCTGCATATAGATAGAGGTCTTTTGCAAGAGCTAAGTTTATCAAGACATTATATGTGGGCTGAAGAATACCACATCTGTTTTTCATTAAAATAATTTCTTCACATGGCAATGCTCTTTCCTGCATAAGCAGATACACTTAACATTATTCTTTACTTTCAGGTAAATATATTAAAACGAGTTCTTGAAGAGGTTGAAAAACTGATGCAAGAATTCAAAGGCACACTTTACAAGTCCATGGAAGATCCACAAATAGACCTAACAAGCGTAAGCATTTGACAAGCCTTTTTCAATATTTATACAAGTTGTACTGGTGAAGAAACCAATAATTGATGTTGACCTAAGACCTAGATTGTCCATGGTCTTTGTTGAATTTTTTGATCATGATATTACAATACAATTTGCTTGATGCTTACTAACTCAAGAGATGCCATTTTTTTTTCGGTAAATCAATTGTATATCATTAAAATCAACCTATAACAAATTTTTTGCAAGTTAATTAGCCAAGTTTTGAATGGGAATGAAGATAAAAGAGAGCTTGCAAGTTATTCCATAAGCCAAATGCCTACCATTTGACAAGCCAATCTAAAAGATTTACATTAATTAACTATGTTGAAATGTTCCTGTTCTCTTTTGAGTTGTAATGCTCCATCTGCACTTCTTGTAATGTTAGCATGAGTGGAAGTATGGAATATTTATGCTGAAAAGTAATGGGATGGTTGAACATGGAATCCTGAATTTTTTTGTTGGATTGGTTAGAGTATGAAACTAGTGCTCTAGGACATTGTCTTAAATGTTCTTTTTGGAAGCATGAAGTAAATTATTTTGGCTATTCTAGCTTGGCATTGAACAAAAATGCCAACTTTGTTTTTCTCCAAATATCTAATGCTAGATATGTTATAGATATATTATTTGCATATTTTGTTTTTGTTATATTAGATGGCTGATTGTAATCAAATCATCTTGAATATGCTGTCATGTAGTCAAATGATGATGGGGAAAGCTAATAAAAAAGATTAATTAATTATTCTTGGATTATATTATGGCTAAGGTGTTGCCTTAGCATCACTTAGTTTTCATTAATTTATGATGGAACAGTATGGTGGTAGTTTGACTAGTTAAGATGATGCACCTGCTGTTTGTTAAGGACTGGCTAAGAACTGATGTTAATATGCTTTTTATTGCTTCATATCTTGTATCAACTGTATAGTGCTTTCATTTATGTAAGACAGTTTTGATTGTTTATGCATCTTCTTTTTTTTTTTTCATCTCATGAGGTAAAGAAGTTCCTAAACCTTGCCAAGTATATATTATTATCATCATCAGAACATTGTTTTCATTGATCTTACTTGCTTTTTAAGCTTACAAAAAATAAACTAGTTGTTGGGAGTTTACAATTTTTTTAAGCATTTGGTTTTTTCTAGAAATAATAATTTAGGTTGATATATTGTGATAAGTTTTAAAATATCCAATAAATACCAAATAAACAATGTGTTTTACAATGAATGCTTGTTAACTTGCTGGGTTGTTGAATAGATCCATTAAATAACAGGATCTGGTTTACATCCTATAATTTTGTATATTGTTTTGAAGGAACCTAGAAACTTATTGTGTGAAAACTTTACACAAGTTTTGCCCTTATGATAAGTATTTTAGAGATTTCTTTGTCTCATGCAGCTAGAAAATACAGTAAGGTTGTTGATAGAGCTTGAACCTGAGTCAGATCCGGTGTGGCATTATTTAAATGTTCAGGTTTGTGAATTCTGAAATTAGCTGTAGTGTCAAAATTCTCTATATTTTTCTATCTTTTTTGGCTAATGAATTTTTCTATGTTAACATGTCTTTTACTTGCGACATGATTTTATTTAATAAGTGATTGGCATTTTTCTTACATGCTGATTGTTTAGTTGGCTGGTAAAGTCAAATGACTAAAATTCCCATTTCCATCCCCCAAACCCAAAAAAAATTTCTTTACATAAAAGATGCAAGTTATAAAGGCCTTTGTCCAAAATTTTGAAGAACATTTATTTGGGTGATGATTTAGAAAAAAGGTCTTTGTTATTTGGGTTATATGAGCGTCTAATAAAATAACCCTATTTTCAGACCCTCATATAAATAGGTTTTTGTCAGACTTTGAGGTAGGATTTGATAATCTGAAACTTTTGTCTGGAGAAATTTGGCGATTGAGATTTCAAATTATTTCTTGAGTGTTTGTTTTAAAATTATATATGGTACTATATCCTTAAGTCTTGTGAGCCAGTTGCGTTTTTGCAGATTTGTGTTATTTCAATTGCCCATCAAGTAGCTTGAACTTGATAATAAGTTGAGTCCAAGAAGCTCTCAAGTGCTTCTAAACAAATCGGTTCAAATCAAATTGCTATTCAAGTAACTTGAACTTGATAATATAGTCTAGTCCAAGAAGCTTCTGAGTACTAGCATCTTGACTTGCTTACATTCTCTTGCTCTTGAAGGGCAAGTCACTGAAATTTTTAGGTTTTTATTTGATAGAATCATAGAATTCGAGGGTTGCTTGAGAAGTGCACTTCAGATCATGAATCACGGATGGAAACTTTGCATAATGAGATACGTGAAAGAGCACTCTCCGATGCAAAATGGCTGCAAATTCAACAAAATTTAAGTCAGTCTGTAAGTGCTACTAGCTGGAATGACGATCTGATAGGAAAAACTCTTGGCTCTTTGCCTAATTATGAGATTAATTTCATCTATTTTTTATTACTCAGTCAAATGCCAACTATTCTTTTGGGAACATCCAACTGCCTGTAGATTTGCAACCACTCGACTTGACTGGTGAAGAAGTTGATGTTCTTAGAGGAAAATATATCAGAAGGCTAACCACAGTACTTGTGCATCACATACCAGCTTTTTGGAAAGTGGCACTTTCTGTTTTCAGTGGGAAATTTGCAAAGGTACTCTGAACATTGACTAAATCATATTTGCAAGATTTGCATATAGTTATACCCTAAATAACATTATATTTCATCTCATATAGTAGTTCTTATAGTTTGCCGACACATTCTTTTTTGTCTTTACTTTGTTTCTTCTCTGTGGCTTTATATTCATTGCTATAAGTGCTTTTTCTTAACATACAAGTTATCAAGACAATGCTGTGATTCACTCAATTGAATATTTATTCTGGTTTTTATTCTTTCAGTCTTCTCAGGTTTCTGATTCTTCAGGAAGTAAAAATGAGGAAAAAGTCGGAGATGGGAGATACTCAAGTCATTCTCTTGATGAAGTTGGAGGAATGATGCGTGGTACAATATCTGTATATGAAGTCAAGGTGAATATGCATTGCTTGGAACAGTTTAATGTCTTGCTTGTTTTACTACCTTTATGTAATGGTGTTTGCTTTCTGAAATAAATAGCAATTTAGTAATGCAATTTATGATGCTTTGGTTTTGATGGAGTTATTTTGTTTTCATTTATTGTTTGAAAAAGTTCTTTGTCTCTATAACCTAGTTCCCATTCTCTTGATGTCCCTGGAGGTCTCTGAAACTATACATGCATCCATTGTTTTTTAGTATTTTTTTTTCCAAGCAGAAACATGAAATCTGGATGTATGCTTAGACCATCAATAATAAATAGCCATGTTTCTTATTTCTTCTAGAGTTTCTATCCAATAGGTAATCAGTGCAATGATGTAGAGGAGTTTCTAAACTGTTGACCCTTATGTCAAAATATTAAATTGTCTTGGCGAGCTTTTATGATATGCGTTTTTAAATTTCTCATGATAGTACCAAGGCTGCTTGGGATTTTGTTCCGAAGAATTGTGCAGAAAGTTGGTTGTTGTTGAATGTAAAAGGCATGGTTCTCTTCTGGAAAACATGGTTGATTGTTTCCTTAAAATGATTTCTACCCATTGAGGATATCCAGTCCCTTTTTTTTTAACTTTGCACCATTATTCTCTTTTTAAAGTATACATTATGCTGGATAATCCTGAGGAACTGAAATACAAAAATGACCAATATTATTCTAAGGGGTTTCTAGCTTATTTACTGGATTATTTCACTAATTTAATTTCAGAAGTAGACTTAGTACTGTTTGATAACACTAAAAAATCAATTCTGGAATTGTTGCTGAATTTTTGGCATTGAATTTGAGACACTGAATTTAATTGCGAAAACTGCTCAGCATGTTTTGGAATTTAAATACTAAATGTAAATAGACTGCTTGCTGATTGTAGAAGCTAAACTCTGAAAATAATCTTATAGAAAAAATTTCTTTTCCAGTCATTATGTATCTTTTATATATGAACTTAACATTGAATTCTAATTACATATTTGAAGTTTGAGAGATTCAAAATTTACCAATTAAATGATTGGAAAAAGCGTATATTTTTGCAATAGGGTAGCATAAAATTAATATGTTAATTTAGTCTACAAAAATAATAAATAAAGTGGGTGAAAACCTAATTTAAATCATTTAACAAATAAAACTACAATGTTCCAGTCCAGTCAACATGCATTTCTCGCAGGTAGTGATTCTCTATCTTTTAGTTTTGTAGTGGCTCTTACTGAGTTTGCTGGTGATATAGGTTCTGAACGCATTCCGTGATCTTGAAGAATCTAATCTTCTTCAGTCGTACATGAGTGATGCCATAAAGGAAATATCTAAAGCATGCGTTGTTTTTGAAACAAAAGAGTCTGCTCCTCCTCTAGCCGGTACTGCAACTTTCTCTGAAACTGTTGTTATTGACTTCTAAGCTATTCTAATTTTTTCTTTTTTCCATTTGACAGTCATGGCGCTCAGGACACTTCAGGCAGAGGTTACAAAGATTTACATACTAAGGCTTTGTTCTTGGATGCGAGCATCAACAGAGGGGATAACAAAAGATGAAACTTGGGTCCCAGTATCTATCCTTGAAAGGAACAAATCTCCATACACTATCTCTTATTTACCTCTGGCTTTTCGTTCAGTTATGGCCTCGGCAATGGATCATATCAATATGTAAGTATCTAGAGATTATGATGTTGAATTTCAAAGAGGCGTAATTAGTTATAATGTTGTGTGATTAGAGTAAGTCGTTATTTTAATATATGTTAAGTTGTTTGTAAGTGGTGTTAAGACTGCTCAAGCTTAGTGAGGTTACCCATGACCTATTGTACAGCAATAATTTTCAAATGGCTTTTTATGTGAGGTCTTTAATATGGCTTATGAAAGTGTAATTTGGGCTCTGATATTGCTGACTATGAAAAGGCCAACACTGCTGCCCTTATCCTGCCTATGCAGCCAAACAAGAAAAAGGTCTTTACATTTTAAGTACTTTGCCTTACTAAATGCATTGTGAGGGTGGTTTATTATGAACATCTGCTGAAGAAAGTGATGTCTCAAAATTATGTTTGGTTTTGTCTAGTTTACAAATGTGCTAAGCTGTTGGTAATCAGCTTGGGCTTTGTTAAATGAGAACCTTGCTTAAGCTGAATTCAATCACAACCTGGATGGTTTGTTTCTTAAGGTGTTTACGAAATCAGCTAGGCACAAACATAGATGAGATGGTCTTGAGGGTTCATGAGCACACTTATGATTTGGGCTTGTGAATACATTCATATTTAAAATAGTGTTCTAAAAATGTGTAGTTAATTTATCCAGAATTTCTTACCTTCAAAATATTAAATTTTGAAGAATTGATGATTGAATGAGCCCAGTTTAATCCTGAGATCGGATAATTTAATTTGCTGAGTTGCTAGCTAGTTCTCAGGCTTCTGAACTTGAGCTCAACTTTATGTAAGTTTGATGCATTGTTTATTTTTTAAAATCAGAAGAAATTTCAATAGCCTTAAGCTTTTCTCTTATCCTGTTTGTGGTCATGTCAAATTTTGGGAAGGCATTTGTTACTGATGTGCCATGATATAAAACCAGAAGATTCTCTGTAGGAGTCTTTCTGATTCAAGGGACTAGTGCAAATTTGAAGAAATTTTATACTATTATAGCATTTTTCTAATTTGAGAATCGTGCTAGTAAGCCAGATTATGCTTTAAAAAAAAAACAAAAAATTTTAAATCAGAGCAAACTTGAATAGCCTTAGGTTGTTCTTAGTATGTTTTATGCCATGTCTAAATAACAAAGGTATTGGTTACTGATCTGCCATGATTTACAACCTGAAGAACGTTGGCAGGAGAAATATGGACAGTTGAGATTCTTTTAGCTAAGTTGCTAGCTAGTTCTCAGGCTAGTGAACTTGAGCTCAACTTCTTGTAGGTTTGATGCATTTTAAATTTTAAACTCAGAAGAAATTTGAATATTCTTAAACTTTTCTCTTAGCCTCTTGTGGTCATGTCAAATTTAGGGCGGCATTTGTTACTTATGTGCCATGATGTAAAACCAGAAGATCCTCTGTAGGAGTCTTTATGATTCTAGGTACTAGTGCAAATATGAGGAATTTTATACTGTTATAGCATTTTTCTAATGGGAGAATTCTGCTAGCTAGCCAGATTTTGCTTTCTGAAAAAAGATACATCAAAACAAACTGGAATAGCATTAGGTTGTTCTTAGTATGTTTGCTGCCATGTCTAAATGGCAAAGGCATTGGTTACTGATATGCCTTGATACACAACCAGAAGAACATTGATACGAGTTTGTGATGCAAGGCATTAGTGCAAATTTGAAGAACTTTTAAATTTTATAGCATTGTCAAGTTATAAGAATGTTTTTTGTTATCCATGTTTTGTAATATCATCTGACCCTACCCCATGGAAAAAGGCTCTGTTGTTGTTGATCCATGTTTTTGTAATACCAGTGTACTGATAGCTATTTGTAATATTCAGTGTCAAACATATTATATATATATATATATATATATATATATACATACATACTTGAGGAAGCATATATTGTTGGTTTCTCCTAGTGGATTTTTTCTTTCTTCACCCTCTTTCAGATCTTAGTAAAGATGTGGTCATGCATTATATTGTTATTGATCTATTTTTTGACAGATGACTGCTTTTTTCTTAAAGCTGTTTCATATGTTTCTCCCTTTCTTTATCCAAGGATGATCCAGTCTTTGAGGAGTGAGGCTACAAAGTTTGAAGATATGTTTGCACAACTTCAAGAAATCCAAGAACCAGTTAGACTTGCATTTCTAAATTGTTTCCTGGATTTTGCTGGTACGATGGAAAACAGTATCTTTTTTTGTCTAGCAAAATTTGAAATGTTGCTAGTTTGTCATGATGCTTTCATTACATGCATGTTGATTAGGTCATCTAGCGCATATTGGAAGTGAGCTTGTCCAAAACAAATCAAGCAAAGAAAGTCTGCATTTGCAAAATGGGTATTCTTATGAATCAGAGGAGGAATTATCATCTGATCTCCCTGGAAGTATTGTTGATCCACATCAACGGTTGTTAATGGTTTTAAGTAATATTGGATATTGCAAAGATGAGCTTTCTTCCGAGTTGTACAACAAGTACAAATGTATTTGGCTGCAATCCAGGTATGCTGGGATTCTTTCACTACTAATACCTTGAGCATCAATAATGTTAAAATTGTTATTAGGGGTATTTGGAGTCATTCTTTCTTGTGGTAGCATAATGAGACCTAATGCTTGCAGTGCATTTTGTTAATAATTCAGATTATACCCCCTATTCTTAGTAGAAAGAATCAGCTTGTGCAATCTAGCTAACCTATGTTAACTCAAGTTTTTCAGTTGCTCTTTTTCAGATGTAGATGTTGACATGAACCATATGTATTTTTGTGTACTATTTGCTAATCCTATGGCTTGTCAATGCTGTAGGGAAAAAAATGAAGAGGACTCTGACATACAAGATTTGGTAATGTCTTTCTCTGGACTTGAAGAAAAGGTCCTTGAGCAGTATACTTTTGCAAAGGTATGACAAGATTGTTTGCTAAATTTTGTTGAAGTTACCAGACATTGTTTATTTATTTATATTTTTAGAAAGACAACAAGCACACAACCACTAAACACTTGGAATGGGAAAATTGAGTAAGCTTGTGAGCCTTTTGATGAACCTTTGAGAGTTATCAACTGATTGGTAAGTTGAGTTGGAAATAGTGAATACTGGTACACTGGCTTAGCATATTTGCTGGTCATCATAAAAATGACTCTGCATGGCAATAAAAATAATTAATGCTCAGCTGAGTCTAGCTTTAATTTCGCTTCGATCTGGATTGCTAAGCTCAATGTGATGATGTGAAGATCCTAGATCATCCTCTTGAAATCACTAAATCTTGATTTACTAGGCAAAGTCAGGAAGCTTATTTGTTTAAACTTTACAAGTGATGACATTTTTTTTTTTTTTTGTTTCTATTATAAAGCTGTAAACAGAATCAAATAAAAAAATTCAGTCCTTACTTCCTAATATAAGGTAATTGGTTTTAAAATAAAATAATGCTTGTGTTTTTGTTGTGACATTGGAAGCCGAGTCAAATAAGAAGGTCAATTAGCTTTGAAGCATCGTGAACTATGGTGCTGGATGCATTTGCAGGGAGTATTACATGCTACTTGATCTAATACAACCACAACCTGTGAAAACCATTGAGTTATTAGACAGTTAAATACTTACAAATTAAATCCAAGGCTACACACTTTTCTCCTCTTTCATCTTCCTTTGATAATACAGAGGAGAACATCATCCTATTAAGAGTTTGAGTCTTTCTACTTTTAGGTTTTCTCTGCCCCTTGCTGTTTAACCAACCGCCATGGAAGTAGAGTTAACAAAATTCATGAAATACAACTTGAATAGAATGTTCATACTGAATGCTAGGCGCTCTTGTGTTGTTTGTTGCATCACATTAATAATAATAATAATAATAATAATAATAAAGCTATATGCGTCTCACTAGAAGGAACAAGATGCTAAACACATGATTAATAAGCTATCTATAAAACGAAATGAGAGCATATTTTAGAGCCACATGGAAACATAGTTTTTTATTAGGAATAGTTGGTGGTTAAAGAATATCAGCTGACATAGAATATTGTTATTCTCCTGCAGCATTCAGATCCATTTTAAAATTTTATTTTACAGTAAAGATTCTATCAATCGTGTTTTGTTAAAGAAAATCTCAAGGTGCCTAAAACAAATTGTAAAACAACCAAGCAGTCTTCTCTCTCTCACCCCCTCTCTCCTATGAACAAAGGAAAAAGAAAAGAAAAAGAAAAATAAATGAGGGGAAGGGGCCTTGTTCCTTGTTCTTCTTGTTGGTGTATGCCTTTTGCAGGAATTTTATTCTTGCAAAGGATGACTGACTCCCTTCTGTATTATCTCTATGCTGTTATTGATATTTTACTTTTCCTGGAAATAAGGAGTTGATGGTTGTCTGAGTACTTGAATTTGTTATATCCTCGTGATTCAAAAGGGAATTCAGATTGCTGGCCACTTTATATGTTCCTTTAGCTGATTAAAAACCAACTATGAACCATTGTCCATGAAACAGTTTTCCATCATTGACGTTGTTTGTCGACCATTATTTCTTTTGGTTTTTATGTTCTATTTTTTGTTTTCTCATTAGGCAAATTTGATTAGGACAGCTGCCATGAACTATTTGTTAGATTCTGGTGTTCAGTGGGGATCAGCACCTGCAATAAAAGTAAGAAATTTGTATTTTCATGATTGGTTATCAATTTTATCCCTCCAGTCAGCTTAGCAAGCATTGAGAACATGAATTGCTCTTATCTTCAGGGTGTGAGAGATGCAGCTATTGAGTTATTACATACTCTGGTAGCTGTACATGCTGAGGTACTTACCACCATATTATGTGTGGCCATATGAACTTAATTTATTCCATTCTAAGTTTTTGTGAATTTTACTATTATTTGTGGGTTTTATCTGCATAAGTGGTTATTTTGATCTTTTATTTTCTCAACAATGTGTCAGAAAACTCTTCAGTATTTGAATTTTGAAGCATCATCTATCTTGACCTGTTTAAGTAAACCATTTTTGGTAATAAACTCAATAATTTGTCTACTTAAGTGACTAATTCCTCATCCAGGTCTTTGCTGGTGCTAAGCCCCTCCTGGACAAGACACTTGGCATTCTTGTGGAAGGTCTGATTGATACTTTTATCAGCATTTTCCATGAGAACAAAACTAAAGATCTCAGTTCACTTGATGCAAATGGTTTCTGCCAGCTCATGCTTGAGGTATCATGTGGCATTTTTCTTTCGTGATTGTAATGGTCTTGAATCTGACCATTGATTGCTGCTTTCTTTTTGTGTGTTACAATGATTGGATACTTACTATTGTCCACAAACATGATGGAAGTGAAACTTTTCTAATAACTAATATCTTTGCTTTGTGAATTTTACATTCTGTGTTCAAACTTGGAACACATTATTATGGTTTTTAAGCACTAGGCTCTTTTCTTCTCATGGATCGCCATGTACTCCTCCTTTTAGGCATATGCATGTATTTCAATGTCTCTCCCTTCTTTCTTTTCCAGTTTTCCTCACCCAATGTTGAAATGAAATATGTGAGGGAAGTGATGTATCCATTTGTGCTTAAGATCAATTGGGTGCTTGAAAAAGAAAATTTTTTTTTCTATACTATTACCTGTATTTGTGATTACCTGATTAATTTGAGCGGCTTAGATGGTTGATTTCTGTGAGATGTGTCTTTGCAGCTTGAATGTTTTGAGACCATTTTAAATCCGTATTTCACAGCGGATGCTAGGGAGTCTATGAAGTCTTTACAAGGAGTGCTGTTGGAGAATGCCACTGAAAGCATCTCTGAGGTTGTTGAAAATCCAGGGCACCATCGGCGGCCAACTCGTGGAAGTGAAGACGCTCTTGCAGACGAGAGGCAGCAAGGGGTGTCTGTATCTCCAGATGACCTGATTGTAAGATTCATGTTCTTCTAGGATATCTTCCCATGCTTATTCTTTATGGAGAAATTTTGAACATGTTGGCTGTTGTTATACATTTGCTTTTATAAAATCACACTCTCACTTGGATGAATTAGAAGTAGAATCGCCTCTTCCAGACTTGCTGATATTAATTGACAATGTTATTGTCATGCGAGTATTCTTTGTTGGTTCAGACAGTGTTGGCGGGTTACTAAAGTGTCTATGCGCTAAAGTAAATCTATCTGATTTGTACAAGTTGTTATCAGTTTAGTTTCATCATGGCTGGAGGCATGATCATAGCTTCTTCAGTAAATCAATCTTTTGGGTTTTCTGTTCTACTCTATGGATATGATCTTAACATGTTTTTGGTTTTTCCCAGGCTCTTGCACAGCAATATAGCTCAGAATTGCTGCAAGCAGAGCTTGAGAGGACCCGCATCAATACAGCATGTTTTGTGGAGTCACTTCCATTGGAATCTGCTCCAGAATCGGCTAAAGCTGCATACGCATCTTTTAGAGGTTCAATGGACTCTTCCAGCGGAAACTACAGAGGCGCACAAGCAATGGAATCTCCGAGTTTCACCCAGCGTAGGCGCAGATAAATTAGCCACCGGCAAAATATTATTTTTAAATTTCCCAATGTTCATGTGTTGCTGTTGATACATGTAATTTTGAATTAAATATGCATTTTTTTGCTGTCTATTGGGATCATTAGAGTATGACTTTTGTAGCGAGGGCATATTTTGTAGGACCTCCCTGAATTGTGTTTGCCATGATTGGTGGATAATGATTAATTTTTGATACATATGAACTAGGAAGACCATGAGATGAGATCCAAGATGGATTTAATTTTTATACCTTTTTCATCTTGTACTATCCTTGATGTTGTCAACGTGGACCTTTCAATTTCTTCTCATTTCTTTTTATTTAGAAAGAAAAAGACCCAAGTCGCGTTGGAGACATGAGCACCTATACCATAATTAAGCATCCAAAAGCAATGAATTCTAATCATTGTTACCGACCTGCTTTTTAGGTGATACTTTATTCTATTTGTTGGTACTTCTCATTTTTATTTCTATAATATTATTGGAAAGATGTAGCTTTGCCACTATCTTTTGGCTTAGACACCTTTTTTTTTTTTTCTTTTACTTGTTTTATGTTTGATTGGAAGAATGTGTTTTTTTTTTTTTGTTTTTTCTTTTACCGGAAGCAAGAGGAAGAAGATTCTTTGACTTTTTTTTGTTCTCTTATATTTGACAGATATATTTTAACTTGATTTTCGAAGGTTTTTTTTTTTTTTTTCCATTACTACTTGAAAGAAAGAAAGAAAGTGTGGCGTGAAAGAGAGGCTTATACGGTGTGTGAATTCTTCTTTCTTTTTTCTTTCGTCATTTTTTCAAGCATTTTTCGATAAAAATTTTTGCTTTTTTTTTGTTATTTAATTGAATGAGGGTTTTTTTTTTTAGGATGATTTTGGTGTTACAAATTTTAATTTTGTTTAATGAAATTTGATTATTGAATGGAGTTTGGGTTTTGTAGTTGAAAGATTTGCATGTTATTATGAATGTGCTTTTTTTTGAAAGATTTTGTCTTTGCATATTTTGATATCGGATGAAAATTAGTTTTTAGTCATTATTTTCTTTGATGATGCTTCTTTTCATTGCTGTTGTAATCATTTTTTTTATAGAAACATTTTTTAGTGCATATTTGTGGCATTTTAAAGGATTATTTTGTTTTGCATGTTATTTGAATGAAGTTGTAATTTTATTTTTCATTTTTTGTCTCGGATTTGTTGAAATTTTTTTATATTTAATTTTCAGATTAGTATGAATTATTTTATATGTTATTTTGCTTTATTTATTGTGTATTTGGGTTTGTTAAGTTGTATGTGTTGTTTTTCTTTGCATTGTATATTTGATTTTTCTGTTACGCTTATTAAGTGTTTGTTTGGTTTTTTACATTTTTTTTGTTATAATGTCTTAGTATAATTAAATGAATTAATGAATCAACATCTTCATTTGTTGAGGATTGTAATCATCACAGTTGGGTTTTTTTTTCCTTTTTAAGATGTTTTTGTTGACAAATACATTTGTTTTGGTACTGGCTTCTTTTTTTTTTTTTTTTAGGCTAGAAAAGTAGGCAAAATGGACGAAAGATTACATTTTTAGGCACAGCGGATGAAACAGTATGTTTCATAATTTAATAGTAATGCAGTTTAGTATATGCACTTGGTTTTACAATATCATGGAGCCTAATTGGTTGGTTTTTGGTGTCTTTTGCAGCCTAATACAATTATTGGGCACATAGTCTATGTCCTTCAGTAGAAGGAACATCCAAAATTAAAGCGAAAGGGAGATGTGGAACACACATTGTCTCTGACTAAGGCTTTGTGTGGATTTGATTTTGTATTTACCCTTCTAGATAGCCGACAATATCTAATCAAGTCAAACCTCGAGGAGGTTGTGAAGCCTGGTAAGTACTTGGGAATGTTTACATTCATCTCTTAAAGCTTTCTTCTATTGATTGCTTGGTCGTTGATGTTGGGTGGTAATTTTGAAAAAAGAAAAAAAAAACTCTCATAAATTCTCACGGCTAATTTTATATCAGACTTGCAAAATTTTAAGCAATCATTTTCTTTCTTGGATATTGATCCCACTATGCAATCACTTAACCAATTTGCTGAGCTAAACCAAAGTGTCATAGACAATTCATGACTAAATTTCCAAAGCTTTTTACCATTCTCCAATGACAGCTTCTTCAGCAATCAAGCACCTGAAATTCCAAGCAACTCGATTTCTGTAGGGTTTTTATTTTTAAATTTTAAGTTTGGCAATCATAGACTTTGAGATGCCAACAAATTAGTTTTAAAGCTAAGTTTTATTGTTAAATTTAATTTTCTGGTGTTTAGTTGGGCTTTATACTTCAATGCAATTTGTGTGTGATTTTTCAGCTTGTATCATATGCACAACTTACAAGGAGTGTTCATGAACTTGCTGCTGCATCTGATTAGGTAAATATTGGATACTTTTTTTTTTAACCTTTTTCCATTCTTTGCAAGTATAGTATACTTTTTTATTTTGCTTTACATGCAATTTTTTTAGATTTATTAATTTTTAAAAGATTTTAGTATTTCTGATTTTTAATTTTCAAAATTTTTATTAGGCTATCACTCTGCTTGAGACATTGGATCTGAATGCCATGGAATTAGAGTATCTAAAAGGTGAAGAAAAAGTTCGACTGTTTAAAGACATCGAGTCTCGAGAACCTATCTATTTCCTTTAGTCACTGGATTTCCTACGTCGACTGCTTTATGGATAAGGAATTATCGATTTTGTGGAATAATAGCTCTTTCTGAATGGGTAACTGCTTTTTCATAGAGGAACTTCTTACTTTAAGACTGACACTAGGACAAGAAGTAACATCGTGCCCCGTTATTGGCTTCGCTGCTAGCCGACCTCCTTTCAAGCTCAAATTTCACCCCAAGCTTCTTTTCTTTACCCTCTTCACAAATCCAGCCTTTGTTTTTCACAAAATGATCTCAAAACCTCATATTTGAGCCAAAAGCCAAAAATTTCCAACTTCTGAAAGTCACAACTCCATCGTCAAATCTTTCTAGTTTTTTTATATGTTGTTCTCCTCTCTGTGTTATTCCTTTTCACTGTTTGGATTGCCCAAAAGATTTCTGTCGTTCAATTTTTTTCTTATTTATTTATTTATATATTTTTTTTTCGATGAGACTAACTTTTCCTTTTTTTTTTTGATGGAGTGCCACCGTTCACGCCTCTCATTTGTCAGAGCCAGACCCTTCCCTCAGTTGTTAGTCTTCGGAGTCGCCTCCAATGCCACCATCCTTGGCTGTTATGTTGTGGTTACTTTGTTTTGTCATTTTTTTTTTGTTGAATTGTGTGGGTGCTAGTGATCACAATGATAAGGCATGCATGGGGACTCTGTGTGTGTGCTGTTATGGTGCTCGATTGAAGGAAAAAGCTAGAGCAAGGGCTAATATAGGGTTGATGCTAGCATTTGGGATAGTGTTGTGAAAGGGCCTATGCCACCTATACTAGTTTGGGGCTTGCGAGGGCCGTGACGATCTGGTGGTTGAAGTTTTTAGTGTTGGAGTATAGGGCAGTGAGGTGCGATGCTGTGTGTACAGAATGTTATGGCAAGAGTGTAGGGAAGAGTGGGCAAGGTAATAAGGTGATTGGTTACGGTTGAAATAGGGGACGGGACTGGGTATATCTGGTGCTCAAAGTGATGTAGTCGTTTCAATGAGTGGTGGAGACTGGGGTTAGTTCTTAGGTGTATAGTCTAGGTGAGGGGTTGGTGGATATGACGTGATCTTGGGGCTGGTAAAAATGGATGTTGGTACCTGTTGTGAGGTTAGGGGGTGGAAATGGGTGCTCAACCTCCGGGTCCTAGGACAAAAGGTACCAATGGTGGGGTGAGTTTGAAGGCGAATAGGTAAGAATGTAAATGATACGTTAGTACTCACAAGTTATTCGGGTTTGATTCAAAAAAAATTTGAATTCGTTCGATTTATCGATCGAGTCGAATTTAAGTATTTTTATACCCAACTCGAATAGCTCACGAGCTTAATCGAGTTTTTATATTTAAATATATTTTTATTATTTTAATTAATAAAATATCTCAAATTCGAGTTCGAGCTTGAGTACAAATAATTAAATGTTGTTGAATATACGAATCGAGTTTATTTTTATATATTAATCGAGCGAGCTCGAGTAATTCGATTTCGATCACGAATCAAGCTCGAGTTATAAAAATGAAACTCGATCGAGTTCAAATTTAGTGTCGAACCGCGAGTTGGGAGTCGAGCTCGAGCTTCTCATTATATTGGTTCGACTTGACTCGATTATACCCCTACGAATGGGTACTAGAGCTGGTTCATGGATAAGGCTCTTTATGGTTGAAGGGTAAGGCAAGGAAGCTAGGTGAATGGGGCTTCGTGGGAATGTTTTAAGGCTTTTTGAATATCTCATCTTCTTTCAAAATTGTTGCTTCATTTGGTTTTTAATCTGGCCATTTGTAATCAGTCCAAAACTTTTAGAATCGTAGAGTAATGGAGTGCAGGGTAATGGTGGAGTAAGGATTGAGGAGTGTACGAGGCTGGCATAGTGCGAAAGGGTAATGGTTGGTGCACTGTGCAGAGCGCTTGGCATTTTGCTTGTTGTGACGGTATCCACTTCTTCATGTTTTATTTTTTTATTTGTTGCATTTCTTTTTTTTTATTTTTTTTTCTCATCTCTTAATTAATTCAATAATAAAAAAGATAAGTATAATAAAATAAAACAATAAAATTGGGCTTTAAAAATTAATTCAAACTTAAAATTCAAATATTGGGACTTTATTTGGCTTTTAAGTGGAAATAGCTAAATTTTGAATTAATCTCAATTAAATCGAGTCTTAACCCAAACAAAATTGAATCAACTCAAATTAAATTAAATTAAATTTTAAATTATGCAAATCAATTCGAAAATGATTAATCAGGATAAATCTAAATGAGTTTAATTTAATTAAATTCAATTAAGTTAACTCAAATTGAAATATTAAAATCAAATTTAAAACTTGAATAAATTTGAGTCAAGTTGGACAAAATTGGATATTTACAACTTCTCTTTTTGCACATTTTTGAGAATTAGGAATGGAGCAAAGACATATAATAATTTTGTTCAAAGTTAACGGTTCAAAGTTTTTCAAAAGTTTTCTATTTTTTTGTTTGATTTTGAATTTTGATTTTTTTTTTGTTTTTGAATTTTTTTAACTAATAAACTTGATCATTTGAAAACAAATTCAAAAACTCTTTTAAACAAAAACTGAATAACTTTTGAAAATAAAATAGGAGATCATGCCCGAAGGTTTTACAAATTTAGAGATTAAAATAAATTCAGCTCGAAAGACTTATGAATCATGCTTGAAAGACTTAAAGATTACGTCTAAAGGTTTTACAAATCTCAAAATCTTTGAATGCTCATCGTAATAAAGTCGTTGAAACTTTAAAAATTAAAATCTTTTACCTAGAAGTCTTATAGATTATGCTCGAAGGTCTTATAGATTTTGAAATCTTTGAATGCTCATCGTACCAAAGTAGTTAAAACTTTAAAAATTTTAAATATTTTGTCCAAAGGTTTTATAGGTTATGCTCGAAAGTCTTAGAAATCTTAAAATTTTTTAGTGTTCATCATATTAAAGGCGTTAAAACTTTTAAAATTTAAAATATTTTGCACTGAGGTTTTACAAATTATGTCTGAAGCTTTTACAAATTACGTTAGAAGGCCCTAGAGATCTTGAAATCTTTGAATGGTCCTTATATTAGAGGCGTTAAAACTTTTAAAATTTAAAATATTTTGCTTAAAGGTTTTACAGATTATGCTCGGAGGTCTTAGAGATCTTAAAATCTTTGAATGCTCTTCATATTAAAGGCGTTAAAACTTTTAAAATTTAAAATATTTTGCACCGAGGTCTTACAAATCATGCCTGAAACTCTCTTACAGATTATGTTAGAAGGTCTTAAAGATCTTGAAATCTTTGAATGCTCATCGTATTAGAGATGTTGAAACTTTAAAATTTTAAAATATTTTATTTGAAAGTTTTAAAAATTATGTCCGAAGGTCTTAAAAATCTCAAAATCTTTGAATGCTTCTCGTATTAGAGGCATTCAAACTTTAAAATTTTAAAATGTTTTGCTTGAAAGTCTTACAGATTATGCCCAGAGATTTTAAAAATCTTAAAATCTTTTAATGCGCCTAGTATTAGAGGTATTGAAATTTTAAAAATTTAAAATGTTTTAACCGGAGGACTTGGGAACTATGTCTAGAGGTATTAGAGATTATATCCGAAGATTTTAGAAATCTCAAAATCTTTAAATGCTCTTCGTAGTAGAGGCGTTGCAACTTTGAAATTTTTAAATATTTTACCCATAAGTCTTAAAAATTATCTTGGGTGTCAGCTTAACTGGGTTTAATGTGTTAACTAAACTAGGTTTAAAATTTCAACTGTGTCAACTAATCTGGGCTTAATTTATTAGCTAAACTATGCTTAAATCTTATCTTGTATCATATTTTTCATTTTTTCAATAATCCTTCCATTTTTTTGCAAATCATTTTTTTTTTACTTTTTAAATCTTTTTGACATTTTGGCCTCTTGTCAAACTATTTTCTCTTTTTCTCATCTTTTCATGATAGACTTTCTTCTCTATTTTTACCCCTTAATACAAGTGACTTTTTTCATCATGTAAATATCAATGTTTTTTTTATGTAAATGCCCCTATAAACATTTTTTCTATGATGCAAATGCCATGATTTAAATGCAGATGTATTTCTTATGATACAGATACAAGTAATGTAACTGCGAATGTCTTTTTCATGATGTAGATGAAAATGTGAATATCTTTCTCAAATGCATATTCAAGTGTGAATGCAAGTAATATAAATGCAAATGTCCCTTTCATGATGTAGATGTGAATGCAAATGTCTTTCTCATAATGCATATGCACGTGTGAATGTAAGTGATGCAAATGTAAATATCTTTTTCTTTTGTTTTTTCAGCACACAAATCAAATGTTTTTTGCAAGTGATATAAATACGAAGACTCTTTTTGTTTTTACAACATGCAGATCAAATGTCTTCCTGATGATACATATGTAATTGATGTAAATACGATTTATTTTCTTTTTTTTTTACAGTATGCAGGTCAAATGTCTTTTAAAAGTGATGCGAATGTGAAGACTCTTTTTATTTTTTTTTTTCGAAAGATCTTTGTTCAAATTTTCAATGTTTGCTCTTCACCAATAATGATTTCAGTATTATGTACAAAATACTCAAATTATCTTTGAACTTTTCAAAAGTGATTACAAAATTGCCCCACATAAAGTACTTTCATAATTAATAAGAAAAGTTGAAAACTCATCATTTTCAAATCTAAAAAAAAATTGATGATTACTATTTAGAATACTTGAGGATGCGGTGATTGACAATTCAATTTTTTCACTGGTGGGTATATTTCAAAGAAAGCTCGACGAGGGATTCAAGAATTTCTCTTGGGCTCCCAAAAGAGATTATTTTTCTAAAAATACTTTTCTTTTATTTAAAACATGATACTTCAATATACATCAAAACTAATAATTACTTTTCAAAAAAGATTAAGAAAGATAAAAGGCTAGTTTTTTTTATTTTCACTCTTTAGCGAAATATAAAGTTTTTAATGCGTACTGATCCTTCAAAAGATTTTGCATCGTGACTTTTATTCTGGATAGAATCTTGGAACTTTAAAATTTTTTTAGGGCTTCAATACTGGCTCCAACTCTAAACTACCTTTTTGAGTTCTCATCTTAGAGTTATATTTTCTAACAACGAAGAACTTAGCAAAATCTTGTCAATTCACAAGTATATATAAATTTTCAAGGACATAATTTTTAATTCAAGTATCCACATTTGATCATAATGGATTTTTCAAGATATGTAGTGTAGGCCAAGGTTCGGAGTTTTGAAAGAATGGATAAATATGCTCAAAATGTGTTATTCAGGGTAATTAGGTCAAAGATTTCACAGAGCATTTTCTAGACAAAAAGCCATAAGTATTTTTTTTTTTACTCTTTTCATTTTTCTTATAAACATCTGATTTCAACTTTAGCATTCTACTCTCTTAAATTCTGTTTTATTTTTACTTGAAATTTTAACTGATGCTTTATTCACTTTTTACCTCAAGCTCTCATCTCTGAAGAACAAGTCTTCTTTTTTTTGCTTTTTTTTTTCATTCTATTTTTTTTGAAACATTTGATTTCAATTTCATTATTCTACTTTTTTAAAGTTTTACTTAGGATTCTAACTAAAATTTTATTCACTTTTTATCCCGAATTCTCATCTCCAAAGTACATGTTTTTCTTTTCTTTACTCCATTTTTTTTATTCAAACTAGAGCTTCATTCACTTTTTACCCTAGATTCTCATTTTCAAGGTGTATGTTTTTCTTTTATTTACTCTTTGTTTTTTTTTTTCTTTTTTTTTAAACATTTGACTTCATCGTTAGCAAACTACTTTCTTGAATTCTTGGAATTCCAATTGAAGCCTCATTTACTTTTTGCCCCGAGCTTTCATCTCTGAGGTTTATATCTTTTTTTTCTTTGCTTTTTCTTTTTTTTTGGAAACATCTGGTTTCAACGTTAGCATTCTACTTTTTTAAATTTTTAGGATTCCAACTGAAGTCTCCTTTACTTTCTGCCCTTGGCTCTTATCTCCAAGGTGCATGTTAGGTACTCTCAATATCGAACATTTTCCTTGTGGCTAGTCTCTTGAAGATAATCTTATTTTATCCCTTAGTGTAAAAGACAATCCTTGACCGGGTTCATTTTGGAATAAAAAATTTAATAGGTTTAAATGGATAGCAAGTGAATAATTTTTCTATATGCAAAGGATAAAGAAAGATAGTCATTCATCATTTTAAACACGACCACTTAGTTAGAAGAAAAAATTATTTGAAGAAAGAGATAAAAAGTTTTTTTTTTGTTATAACCATCAATCATTTTTTACGTGATTGATGTCCCATCTTATTTTCCTACTTAAAGTTCTTATAATAGTGAAAATTAGGTTGTATAGGATGTTTCAAATTTGATAGCATAGTTCACACAAAGGCTCATTGTGGTTCCAAATTATCAAGCATTTTTGGTAAAATGTGAAAAAAAAAAAGCATTAAGATATGAAACAAATTTTCTTATGTGAGAAGGAATTTTGCTTCTTTTGATTAATGTACCTTAAGACATGAAACAATGGCTACTTGAGAAAAGATTTAGGCATTTTTCATGTCTATGGTCATCGAAAAAATTTGGATGGTTCAATCATATTGGCAAAATTTTACACATACTGAATTACCAATTAAAAATTTAAAAGAGTATTTGGCTTGGTTTTCAAAATTCAAAATGAATTTTCAAAATTGACCTCTTTAATTGATTGCCTAAAAAAATATTATAGTTTCAATATATCAAATGATGACAAGGTTCGCTAGTTGAAATTCATGTCCCTCAAAGGATTATGACTGGTAAGTGAGGTTATTCAAAAAGGTTGAAATATAAGAACGGTCAAAAAAAGGTATGAAGGTATTGAATAAGTCTATTTTTTAATAGTAATCACTAATTATTTTGAGATTCTTACCATTTAGAAAATATATATTTTCCTTTGAAAAAACTTATTTTTTTCCAAAAAATTTTGACAATTTCAAAAATCATTTATACGAGACATTATTGTCATGTTTTTTTGCTTGTTTCTCTTTTTTTATTTTTTTGGTAAAGTGCTTTTCATTTTATGATTTTAGAAATTAATTATGTGAGACTTTTATTCAAACAATTGCATAAAACTAGAATTTCATAGAAAAATCGAAAGCATTCACTTTTTCTAAAATAAATTTCAATAAGATTAATTTAAATAACTCCTAAGGATACATGTCATACACAAAAGGTCAAAGGCATCCTATCTTGATATTTCAACACTTGAAACCTTCATTCACATTTCAACTCCTCATGGTTTGCAGTTGGATAGAGTTAACTTCTGTTGTTCCATTCGTTCTAGAGTTAGAATACCACTCTTGATAAGATCTTTAATCTTTTTCTTCAGCTATTTGTATTTTTTTAATTGAATAGCCAATTGTCCCTATATGATAATCACATTTGCTATTGAGATCATAACTCCTTACTGATGGATTTGGTATTATTTTTGAATACACAAGAGTGAGGCATTGACCTCCTATTAACAAAAGTAAAAGGTGAGAAATAAGGATTGAAAATTTCTCTCGATTATTTCTTAGTCTTTTTTAATTCTTTGTTGGTCGAGTTGTAGGTTCAAACATTAGGACAAGATCGTCAATGGTCATTTGAATATGGGGATTTGCTAAAAAACTTAGATGCTAGCTTGGTAGACAAATATATGGGTTTTGAAAGATACAGCCTATAATTGAAAAGTGGGATTAATGAAAAAAATATGGGACGAAGTTCTTTGGTAAATGCCCCTCAAGTGTGATTGCTTGCACCACCCCTTCATTTTTTTAATGCATTTTTCTTTTCAACATCAGTTGCATCATTCAACTTAATCCTGCCATTCTTGATTGTATTTTTTATCATTTCTCAAACAATCACCATGTCAGCAAAGTCTTTGAAGATATTCTTAATCATTCTTTCGTAATAAGGAGTATTCAAGGAATTGACAAATAGAATAGTAATTTTTTTATCTGATAAGGATGGTTGTACCTAGGTTGATATATCTATCTGTCGTATACATATTCCTTGAAAGTTTTAGTTGCTCTTTTCTTCATGTTCTGTTGGGACAACCTATCTAGTACCATGTCTTCAACATACTTGTATTGTGCTAGAAAGGCCCTAGCCAAATCATTCCAAGAGCAAATCTTACTTTGGTCTAGCTAAACATACCACTTTGTTATAGACCGGGTGAAATTGTTTTGAAAATAATGGATTAACAACTTATCATCATGAGTGTATCCTATTATCCTTTAACACTATATAGTGATGTGTGTTGAAAGGCATTTCGTTTCATTATACTTCTCAAAATCTAGGACTTTAAATTTTGAAAAAACGACAAGCTCAAACACTAGACTAAACTCATTAGCATCAACACTCCTATATATATCATGACTTTTAATTACCTTCAGTCTCTTTTCCAACAAATCATATTTATCCTTTATCACCATATCTCTCAGTGGATCTAGCACCCTTTTCAGTTACTTTCATTATTTTGGATCATCTAAATTAGGCACATCAATGGAATCATAAGAAGTAGGCCTAAGATTGACATTTGTCTGAACTGGAGACAACTTGGTAAAAGTATCAATATAAGGTTGATGAGTTGCTGAAGGTGCTTATGACTTATGAAGGTCTCGAACATACAGATATGTGAACCCAAGTGGACACAATGGTGCTTGACATTTATCTAAACTAAAGACAACTTAGTAAAAGTATCAATATAAGGTTGATGAGTTGTTGAAGGTGCTTGTGACTTATGAAGGTCTCAAACATACAGATATGTGAACCCAAGTGGACACAATGGTGCTTCAACAACTATTTTATCCCTTACCCCGTGTGTTTCAATGATTCCTTTTCCTTTTGTCAAACCCGTAACATATGTCTCAATTATGCCAACTATCTATCCATATTATGTTGTATACCCATAACTATTTTCTTGATCTCTCATTGGGCCTTTTCCATTCTATCCATTCAACTTGCATTTTCATTTTCCATGATTCTAGTAAAGTTTGAGTGTTGTAAGTGCACAAATTTAACTTATCTTGTTTCCTAAGATGTGTTATCCTTGAACATTTTATTAATTACCAAAAGGCATAAATGCATGACATGAATTATATTATTAGAACTTTTAAAAATATCTTATATTATTAAAACTTTTAAAAATATCTTTTTGCTTTGAAGGCTTGATGAAAGTATGTTCACAATTATCATTCATTATCCTTAGCTAGCATGAAGAATAATGAATTCAAACAGATGATGCATGATATGTAAGTCCAATTTTATTGTTATTAAGAATGAGGTCAAACTCCCTTTTATATTCAAGTTGGGTTATTTAAAGATCTTATTTTACTTCAAAAGTTTGGTAAAAACATATTTGCAACCATCTTTCTTTTTCACAAGCTCCTTTAAATGTACTTTTATTTAAAAAATGAAACGTAAATAGAGATGTCAAATTATAAAAAGTTCAAAAGTTTTGCAAAAGCTTTATTCAAAAACTTTAGTCTTGCACATTATGAACCATCATAGAACGAGGGCAAAAAAGTAGTAAACTAGCTCTTATTTCTCATTGCCTCACTTAAGAACTTTAAAAGAAGTTGACTATAACTATTGGTAAAGATGACCTTTTACTTTAAGGCTTGTACTTTTTATTCAATATCTTGGCCAATTTGATTATTGCATACAACACTGCTTGCTATCTCAGCATGGATCAATGAAAAATTCCTATAAATAACTAGTTTTATTTGGCCATCAAAACCTAAATATTTGACTTTTATCAGTCATTATACCCTATGTTTCAAATACGTGCAGCCTGCCTGAGAATGGCCACGATACCAAAGTGGTATTCACATTAGGCATTAGAGTTATAATATTTGGCAAAAAGTTTTGAGGGGTTTAACAAGGATATGAGCAATGAGGTAGTTTTTTCGAAGTAATGGGTATAACTTTATGTAGGATTTGGTATTGGGTCAATGGGGTTTTTTCTTTGGTGTTGCAAGAGTTTTTCTGTTTTATGGTTGGTTTACTCTGTTGAAAAAATGGTGGTATAGTTGGTCTTGAAGTAAATTAGAAAACTTTGGGTCAGAAATTAGATTCAAAAAATGGTGATAGGATGATAGCATGCTGAACAAGTGGATGTGAAATGTGAGGTGGCAGACATGAATTCAAGTGTGAAATTCTCGGAGGTTGTATGAAATTTAAGGGCCTAATCCAAGGTGCTTGGAAAGAAGGTTGAAAGTAGTCATGAGGAAGATTTATGTGCGAATTTGGATTTAGGATAATTAGTGAGGGTTGCTTGAAGCCAGGGGACTCCATATTGAAAATCAGACTTTTAAGTTCAGTCATATGTGTGGCCAATTCATCTATTCCTTTTTTGAGCTCGCCCAAACTTTGTTCATTGTTCGAATCACCCAATGGCTTAGTATGCTCGGGCAAAGTGTTGGAACCAATAGTAACCAATTGATCTTAATTTGATGGAATTGAAAGTGATAATGATCCTTGATGAGCAACAAACTTAATCATACCACTACCTTTAACCATTTTTATCAATTGAGCAATCTGTTATTTCATCTCCTGAAGCTCGAGCCAAATTTCCTCTTGATTTAACTCCAATGCACTAATCCTTGCTTCCAATTGATCTTTCATTTCACTATTTTGATTCCCACCAAGACAGTCATTTTATTCCATGATTTATATTAAGAGTTCTATATTATTAACCTTATGGAATGAATGCCATAAAAATAATTTTTAACTTATATGACACACAGAGCATGTTTATGAATACATGAATATGATGATCGAAGAATGTCATAAAATGCATATATGCCTAAGACAATGGATTTTCATATGTACAGGCCCTTAAATGATAAAAATTTCATCATCCATGAATGTGTATGTAAGGAATGTAATGTTATATTGCAAGGATAATGGCATATGAAATGCAATGCATGTTTTATAAAACCCTACCATTCATGAATCCTTGTGCATGAAATGCAATGACATACTTACATGAGTGATGAGATGTAATTTTATGACTAATGCAATATACTTATAAAGAATGCACGAACCTATCATGTGCATGAGATATGTCTACTTGAAACACAATGCATCGGTTGTGCTAGCCTAATGAGATTGACACCACCTTAAAATATGTAATGAGATGGAGTGCATGCATTGCCTATTAAGATGTGCGTATGAGGCATACGCGTGAAATGAAATGCATGTACTATCTATTAATGTGGATGGGATGGGATGAAATGCATGTATTATTTTATCATGATGTGCATCATATCAGATGCACGTATTATCTATTAAGATGCCTAAAATGTAATACATGTTCTATCTATTAAGATGCATAGGATGGGGTATATATACTATCTGATTATTTTTATTTTTTTAACATGATAAAAATGCATGTACAAAATCAAATGAAAATATGAAAGATGAAACGGCATTCAAATTAAATTTTTTTTTTCATTCATTCATTTTTTAAAAAAAATGAAAAAATTCAAAAACACACATTTTTTCACACAAAATAACTAGAATTCGAAGATTTTTCTTTTTTCATTAATTTTTATCGGCCAATAAATGAAAATTTTAAGAAAAACCTTTATTTTTGAAAAAAAAATTATTTTTTTTAGTTGGATAACACTAAAAAATTTCTTCATTTTATTTTAAAACACTTATGAAAATGTAAATTTTGGATAACCACAGAATGAATGAATTAATGTCAAAAGAAAAAAAAATTTCAAGAAAATGATTTTCTTTTATTATCTATTCATTTTTTTTCAAATTTTAATGCATATTTGGGTTATTTCTATAAAAAGGTCGATAGGGCTCTACTCTAGGCAAGCTTCCTATGGCTCGCAATATGCTAGGTCATGATTTACTTATCTAAAGGTTCTCAAATCAAACTTACATCATCATCTATTACAGACTAATAAGGCATACCAATCCTTACTCATTATAGGCTACAAACAGAAATGGTTCAATCTGAGTAAAAATGTTTCGCTAGCAAATGCAGAGATTATTATTTTACGAGAGTGTAACTATTTTATTTCCTTATAATAAGGACAAAGCCTAAGTTTAGAGCTCATGCATGTAAATGAATATGCAAAGGTGTGCAAAGTGACTTATTAAACAAAATAACATAAATAAACCATAAACACAAAATTAAAACAAAGTAATAATAACATATAATTTATTTTATTTATTAACTTTTTTTTAAAAAAATAAAATAAAGGAAATTAAATTAAATATCCAATCAAACCAATTAAATCCAACCATTGTTAATAGCGAATAATTTAACATTTTTGGCTTGATTCTCAAAAAGTCCCCAGTGGATTCACCAAATTATCATAACATATCGGTCTGAAAACTCAATCACTAGATGAAAAATAAAAAATTCATGAAAAAAATGAGGGGAGTCCCACCAATCTAGATTACGGGTCGGGTTGACTCATAAGTTTTTTTTTTTTACTATAAAATCTTAAGTTTTTTTTTCTATTTCATAAAACCATTTCCTCATAAAAAAAATTCACTCTTTTTTCATTCAAAATAACCAACAATCCAAAATCCGACGTACACTACCATCGTCATGCTCCACCACTAGTCGATCTTCTTTCAAGCCCAAATTTCACCTAAAGCTTATTTTCTTCAACCTTTTCACAGATCCAACCTTCATTTTTTACAAAACGGCCTCAAAACCTCATATCTAAGCCAAAAGCCAAAAATTTTCAACCTTTCAAAGTCACAACCCCACCATCAAATCTTTCTGGTTTTTTTATATGTTGTTCTCATCCCTATGTTTTTCTTTTTCACCATTTGGATCACCCAAAAGATTTATGCCATTCACTCTTTATTTATTTATTTATATTTTTTTAAGAGACTAACTTTTTCTTTTTTTTTATACAGCATCATCGTTCATGCCTTTCCTCTGCCAAACCTAAAGCCTCCACTCCATTGTCAATCCTCAAAGTCACCTTCAATGTCACCGTCCTTGGTTGTTATGTTATGGTTAATTTGCTTTGTGATTTTTTTTTTTTTTTATGTTGGATGGTATGGGTGCTGGTGGTCATAGTGATAAAGCATGCATGGGGACTGTGTGTGTGGTGTCGGTATGGTGCTCAATCGAAGGAAAAGTTTGGAGCAAAGGCTAATGTGGGGTTGACGTTGGGGTTTGGGACAGTGCTGTGAAAGGGCTTGTGCTGCCAAAACTAGTTTGAGGCATGCGAGGGTCATGGCAATCTAGTAGCTGAGGCTCTTGTTATTGGGGTATGGGTCGATGAGGTACGATGTCGGGATGGTGAAAATCAAACTCTGTGTGTGTGTGTGCAGGCTATTGTGGCAAGAATGTGAGGGCACTACAAGAAAATAAAAAATTAGTGACAATTTTTTATCGGCATTTCACTTAAAAACATTGCTAACTTTCATGTTTTAAGAAAGCTCATGGCATTTATTATCAAAACATCATTAAATATTCAATTAGTTGCATTTGTATTTGTAAACACCACCGAATACAAAAATTAGCAATCTTTAACCACTAAAATGCCATAAATAAAATTAAAAAATTAAGTAAATTTAAATATAATTTTTTAGTAGCTTTTTTAAAATAAACACAACTAAAAAGAAAAGTCAGTGGTAATATTTATATGAATGCCATAAAAAAAAAAAAAACCCATCCCATTTTGTTTTGTGGGCATGATTTTCTTTCCTTTCCCAGGTTTTTTTTTTCTCTTCAAACCCAGGCTGTTTCCTTTTCCAGTTTGTCTTCTCTTCAAACTCAAGCTGTCGTTCATCTGTCACCATTTAGTTTTTTTTTTCTTTCATGCTTTGTTCAAACTGTGTTTATCTATAGTTCAAGCTTCGTTTTTTATTCAAAGTTCTCTACATTTCCATTCCTCTAGGTACTTTTCAAGATTTTATCTATTCAAAACTCCATTTTCTTTTCAATTTTTAGTTTGAAATTTTTCTCTGAAACTCACTTTCCTTAAAAACCCATTTGGAACCCATTTTCTCTTTCCCTTTCATGTTCAATGTAGGAATTTCTTCATTAAAAGCATTTTCTAACAATCTTTTTCTTTTCTCCTTGTTGTTTGGAATTTTTAGGATTGAAAATGCTATAATCCATTACCTAAATTGCAAATATATGGGAGGTGATTCTTTTGGAAGCACTTGAGCAAGGTTTTGTTCTATTATTGACTATTCATATGAATTTCAAGGCTTTTAACTTTCAACCTACGTCTTGTTGCTCGTTGGTTTGGGGAAACACCAAATGCCATAGACAGAGAAAACATTCTGAGTGGTACTTTGATGATAAAATTTCTTTTAAGTTGTCTAAATTCAACATGGTGTTTTATTGTTGTATTGGCTAATTGCAATGTCCTTAGGTAGTTGACCCTTCCATTATTCCTAAATTGTCCTAATCATCTCCACATTGGCTTAGATGTTGTTTGATCCATTAAACCCTTAAGAATATTTAGCTTGCTATTATGCTCTCAATGGTTTAAGATTGATGCCACTTAAAGCACTAAGTACTTGTAATGTAAGTTGATTTGTTTTCCATGTTCTTAGGTGTATATTAAATGGAATGAATTACTTATTTATCTTTTTTATCGTTACTAATTGATAACACTTTACAGTAGCTGCTCAGATCATGTTTTTGTATGGCTTAATGGTTTTAAATCCTTTTATATTGTATCCATGAAGTAGTTTATGGATCAACTTTATATTCAACTGAAAAAGTTTGAAGCTTCTGGATTTCATCGAATCACTTGATTTGTCTGTAAGTGGTTATGTACAAATTTGAGCTTACCTTGTAAAAGTAGGTATTTAGTCTTATAGGAACTGAATTTTACCCTCACTTTAACATCTTGGTTCCATTTGTTACTAGCCTATTGAGTTGAGTTGCTTGAATGTTTTTATCAAAATTAAAGTAAGGGAATCTATCAAAGTTCACTCAATTCCTGTTTTGACTCATATAGTCATTTGATTGATTTTTTTTAATTTTAACGCTTACAATGAAGTTTATACTCCCAGTCCTTGTTTCCTTTTTTTTTTTCTATTACTTCTTTCCTAGTTTTCCTATATATTGGTTTTTCCTTGGTTTAGTGGATTCTCATATACTTTTTGGTTGGGAAATAATTATGTTAGGTGTTAAATCATATAAGCCAAGGGTTTATATGTCTACACAACTTTGAGTCTTTAACCTTCAATTGATTTTAATACTTAAATGTAATTTATTTTACTTATAGGCATAAACTAGTCTTGGTTTCATTTCAAATTTAAAAAAGCCTTGATTTGATTGTACAATACAGATTCCCAATAGTACTGAGGGAAAACAAAAAATTTTTGCTAGATTGACAATTGGGAAGTCAAAATTTTTTACTAACTTTTTTATTAATCAAGTTCCCATTATCTCCTATTAATTTATCATTATTTAGCTTTGCATCATGTCCCATGTTAATTGTTTCTTTGGCAAGTTGCAAGTAGTGAAATACCTTATGCTTACAATGTGAGGCCAAATACTTTAGATTTCATACAGTTAGTGTGACTTTCTGAGATAGTAAGTTTTTCAAAGTTATTGGCTTTACCCCACTATTCTAGATTCTCTTTTAAGTTTGGTTATGAATTTATTCCTTTTAAGATTTTAGTCATTAGACTTTATAATCCTTATTTCTTTTGTGCTACTATGTAAAAATATTATTTAATATTTATGAATCCTTATGTCATGATTTATATCGCTATAGCAATCTTTATGTGGCTTTAAATTGTGCAGATCCTATAACTGACAAAGGGCTTAAATACAAAGTTCTTTGCCTTATAAGTCAATCGAAATAACTATTTGCTTTGTAATCTAAATTAGTTGGTTAAATAGAAATCTAACAAAAGAGATTTCAAATCAAAATTGTAATGTTGAAATCTTTGAGATAATCGGTGTTTCTATGTTTCTCAGTGGAAAAGAATCATTATAAGATATTTTATCTCTTAGTTGGATTTTGTTCAAAGGTGTCTTTTAATTGTTTCACTACAATTTTTGCACATAAATAATGGTGCTATGGAACTAGGTTCATCTATCATGGGTGTTCAGCAAGAGGGAAAAAAGATAGGTATTCAACATCCATGAAGCAAGACTACACTGAGATGACTACTACTGTAAGTGAATAAGAACTTGAACATTTAATTGTTCATGGATATATGATGGAATATAATTGCACGTGCCTTAAAATGATAGACGAGATTGGGTATATCTGGTGCTTAAAGTGATGTGGTTGTCCCGGGGAGTGGTGGAGACCAGGGCTGGTTCTTAAGTGTATGGTATGGGTGAGGGGTTGGTGGATATGGCATGATTTTGAGGTCGGTAAAAATGAGTATTGGTACCTAGTGCGAGGCTGAGGGTGCAAATGGGTGCTCGACGATTGGGTCTTAAAATGAAGGGTACTAATGGGTGTGGGGTTAAGTTTGAAGGTGAATAGGTACCAGGGCTGGTTATTTAGTGAGGTTCTCTATGGTTGAAGGCTAAGGGAAATAGGCTAGGTGAATGGGGCTTCGTGGGAGTATTTTAGGGCCTTTTGAATAAAGATCTTTTTTTTATTTAAAATTATTGTTTCCTTTGATTTTTAATCTGGCATTTCATAATCAATCCAAAACTTTTAGAATCATAAAGTAATGGAGTGCAGGGTAGTGGTGGAATAAGGATTGAAGAGTGTGTGATGCTAGCTTGGTGTGCATAGGTAGTGGTTGGTGCACTGTGGAGAGCCCTAGGTATTTGGCTTGTTGTGACGGCAACCACTTCTTCATGTTTTATTTTTTTATTTCTTGCATTTATTTTTTTTTTAGTTTTTTTTCATCTTTTAATTAATGTAATAAATAAAGAAGATAAGTATAATAAAATAAAACAATAAAATTCAGCTTTGAAATTTAATTAGAACTTAAAATTCAAATTTTGGGCCTTTATCAGGCCTTTAAGCCCAAATAGCTAGATTTTGAATTAATCTCGATTAAATCAAGTCTTAACCCAAACAAAGATAAATCGACTCGAATTAAATTAGATTAAACTTTAAATTATGCAAATCAATTTGAAAACAATTAACCTAAGACAAACCTGGACAAGTTTAATTTAATTAAATCCATTTAAGTTAACCCGAATTGAAATATTAAAATCAAATTTAAAACTTGAACAAATTCAAGTCAAGCCGGACAAAATTGGATATCTACACTCATTTCCTTTCTCATCAAGATATTGGAATTTGTTCATTTTTTTAAGATTAAATACATACCTCATTTTTTTCAAAATTAAACATATACCTTATTTTTTCAAGATTAAACATCAAGATACAAGGTAAATGCTTTTCTCTCTACAAGGAGAAGGTATTATTCCCAAGCTTTGCTGATATCTCAAATTACAGCATGTACAATACAATGAAAGTAGCAAAATTTAAAGAACAATGTTTGACTTACTGTGTTTGATAATCTACAGACCATGGGCATGGCACTAATGTTAGATAAGATAATCAATTATGTCCAGTCCATGTAGAATCAGGTTGAGGTGAGTTGAAATAAAATTTATCTTTTTTCCTTTTTCAACCAATGATTCATTCCAATAAACAATATTAATATATATGAATACATGTATGTATGTATGTACGTATGTATGTGTATATCTAGGTGTATGTGTATATGCCTATACATATGTATGCATATATGTATTGTTTAGTACTGTGGCATTGGAGGATGTCAAAAAGTTTAAGATTAGTTTCTAGATGGATTCTGATGATGATAGGGAAGAAGATAAAGATATTGATGACAAGTATTGAAATGAATAAAATAGATAGAATTTAACTTTGGTTTCCCTTTTGATGTCTCTTTGGTTGCAATTTTTGTAAATATAGTTGAGCAGCATGGTTTCTTAGACGAAAATGAAATCAAGTTTGAATTGAGTTTCGCTAGGTTTTTTGAAACTTAAAATAATTTTTAGGAAAGTTAAAAAATTGTTGTAACCTAAGCTGCTATATGCTTTGCCAAAAACTTAAACCAAATAAAACTTAAAAGAATTAAAGACCTTCATTGGGTTTTTTGAGCTTCCATTGACTATTAATAAGTTGGCTAAATACTCAATTTGGAATTAAATGTTTGGGTGGTTGTTCAATTTGGGATTAAATGTTTTAATTTGTACAAATAAAAATTAAACATTATCAACTTGTAATAATAATGTAGATTTGTTTCAATGAAAACTGTGCCATGAATGATACGCACAACAATAACGTGTGAAAAAATTAAAAGTTAACTGACCTGGCACTTTAATGCTGATTTAGATCTTTTTTAGTATTCAGTTAAAAAATTATCAAATCAAAATTTACTAACCAAAAAAAAAAAAAAAGAAATAAACCCTTCTCCACTCTCATTTTTTACTTCTGTAATTCACATTATGACTGCAAGAGATGTTTCTCTCATACCTATCAACCTCTCATTTTCCTTTATTCTCAATTTTTTCTCGAAATAAACCTTCTTACCCTTAACAATTTTACCCAATTAAACAAATAAATTCCAAAAATTTCAAAATTTTTCTTTGCTTTATTTCTTTGCAAACATCAAATTAACCAATTGAGTTACCCATGAAAAACTCAGTTTCTTTCTCGATTTTGTGATGTTTTCTCACTTGAACCCTTCATTTTTGTGTTTTGTGTAGTACCCACTTCTTAAAGGTTTCTTGATTGTGTTTTTTTTTTTTTTTTTTTCTGACCTTTATTTTTGGAATCTCCTTTTAGGTTTTTTGGTTTCAATTTTCAATTTATGGGTGTTCTTTATTTTTATCAATTTGGTAATTTTTATTTATTTTAGTTTAGTTTAAGTGTTTTAAAGGTATTAACTTCAAAGATTTTTAAGAAAGCTTAAAACTTTTTTACTCATTGTGATTTTTTTAGGAATACTTTGTGATTTTTATGTTTGATTGATGGGTATTTCTTGTTTTGTGTTAAATTTAAAATTTTATTCCTCTTTGATGAGTTTTCTAGTAGTAGTTGCTTGAAGATTTTCTGTGGTATTTTCATATATTTTGACAAGAATGTAGAAATGTGAGGGGAAAGAATGTATTCTAGGAAGAATGTTTGGTTGCTAGGAAACTCAGAAAGAAATTAAATGAATTTTTATAATTTTTCTTAAATCTTTTACACATAATCATCTTACTTGTCAACTTATTTCGTAAAAATATTAGCCATTTGACAAAATTAATGGAGCATGTTATACACTCGTCAAACTTCATCCATCCGTGTCTTTAATTGTTATATTCGAATATATTTTATTATTATTTGTTTAAATTAAAACTCTTAATTTTGAATTGAACAATTATTCAAATGTTTAATCTCAAATTGAGTATTTAATGTAATAAATTTTTTTATGGTTAAATTATTAAAAAATTATTGTAACAAACCGTGCGAAGTTAAGTTTTGCACAACTAGTATAGGTAATAGGAAAGATCTTTTATTCTTATTGGAAAAAAACTTTTAAAGGAGAAGATTCTCAAAGCGGAAGAATTACAACCAATGCTGCTACAAATTTAACCAAATAAAGATTAGGCTAAAATTATTAAATATAAGGGCATGTGAAGAACAAATTGGAGAAAAGGCATCCTTAATATAAGTAGCGAGCTCCCAGTTATTTCAGCTTTGCAAATAGCTTTGGGGCAACCTGCATTCACAATTACAATAAGTTTAAGAAGAAGAGCAACCAAAATAAAGCATACATTGTTAATAGTTAGTAACAATGGTATGAGACAATTTACGCATTTATCAACACAAGCCATGTAGTCAAAGTATTGTCCAGTGCAGTGCTTGATTCCTGTATCATCACCTGAAATCCTCTTCATACATTCCTGCAATAAATAAAAATAAACTTACATTTATAAAGTTTTTTCTTTTCTCTTTTTAGCGTTGATTTCGGGGAAAACACAAGAACTCTGAAGTCCATTTCAGTAATTACCAAACAAAAACCACTAACTTTTAATGACAAATTTTAATTCAAAGATTAAAAAAAAAAAAAAAAACAAAAGTTTGGTTATAGGGAAATCTGATTCTGAACAAATTCTATATTTCTATTACATATGGATGACATAAAATTTAACCAACATAAAACCATTCACAGCAAATAGCCACCTTAATATGATTTGATGATTTTTTTTTTCTTTTGGATAATTGAGTCAAGGGAGGAGAGATTCAAGCTATTTTTACTTTGCCAACTTTTTTATAAAAACATGTTAATTTGTGGAGCTATGAGACATGTTCAGTTGTCTTTGTATAAGAAAAATTATTTGATCATCGATAATGGAGTTTTTAAATGTGATAAATAAAATTAACTAAAAAACACATATATCTTAAGATGCATTAAAAAATAATTAAAAAAAAGTAAAATATTTGTTAGTTTTTTTTATCGCTTGTGAAATTAAAAAAAAATTAATAATATATCAAAAATAAACTTTTTATATAATTAGCAGGTAAAGTGGAAAGATAAAAGAAAATGAACATGCAATTATAAGTGAGAAAATGCTTCACCGCATAATCATGCATAGGCTTTGCACAATCGGATTTGCAAATATCCTCAAGATATTTCTTTTGATCCACTGGCCCCTCATCAGCCCTGCACCACTTATCAAGTTAAGAAATATTTTGCCAACACAATCTAAAATCATGAAGAAACCGTATTTCAGCAATACATTATAAGTAGTTATGTCATCTTTGACTCAAGCCTAGTCGACTATTCTTATATATTTAAGATCACCAACATTAACAAAGCAATCCTAATCAGAAGCATTCAAGATTATTCCCAAATTTCATAATAATAAAAATTAAAAAAAAAAAAAAACAACTCACATATTAGGGTAATTTCTTTAGCACCCTCAATGCCAAGGTTGCCCTCTTCGTTTGTTTACAGCACAAGGAATAACGTCATCGATAAAAATGCAAGAAAACATGGGAAAACAAGTTTTTTTCATGATGATGATAAAATCTAATAAAAAATACTCACAAAGACTGGGAAATTTAACTGATCTAGTGTAGCAAATAAAGAAAAAAAATGTGAAGATCGAAAAAGGAATGTTACCTTTGTGCGGAGATACAGAAGCCAGGGTGGCTTAGGTTTGTTTGTTAGCTTTTTTCTAGGAAAATGCAAATGAAAAGATTTGTGCTGACCTTACCCGCCTGCACTAAATAACACCAACAACCCAAGAATCTCTCTTACTAATAAGTATTAGAATTTAAATTTTAAATTTATTAAAATCAACCAAGTTATATCCTGTGTTTGACTTCTAAATGGTTTGGTTATATCCATATTGATATTATATTATACACTATCTGTTTATTTTAAATAATAATTGCTTAAAAATAAATCAAATGATTATTTTTTTTACTTTCTAGCAACTTTTAAATAAATTAAAAACTTGTAGCAATTCTCCAGGTTAGATGCGTTAATTCGGCTAGTTATTCTCACTCTCTTGCCAAAAGTTTTTCTTGTAGTTTCTTTGATTGGATACTTTGGTGCTAGTAGTCTGGCCCCAAGTGCTGCGTTTCACACTATTATTGATCCAACAAAGCAGATCCGGGGTGACATGTTGAGATAGCCCTATTAACAGACTTGAAAAAAAAGAAAAAAGCGTACCTCCAGTACAATGATCCTGAAAATTGCACACTGACTCTGCCAATTTGATCATCTCTGAGCTGCAGAGCTCAGATCAATTAATAACCATGAAATGAAGTATAATCTATAGTTAAAACCAATTTCTTTCTTTCAGCCCCAGCACTGGTCATCGTAAGTAGTCGCTCTTGCCTAATAATATATAGCATTTCACGTCCAAATGGTCTACATTATCAACTTAGGCAAACAATGAAATTGGTCGGTCCATTATCCCTTTCTGTCAAGAGGATGAGCTTGAAACAGTAGATCATACACGTATATCAACAAAGTCTATTTTGTAATGATAGAAAAAAGTGCAAATATTCCACAGTTCCCTCAATATTTAACAATAATCTTTTAGAGGGTTCAACGATACAGCAACAGCAGCTTAGTAGTAAATTTGACAAAAGGTGATTCCTTCCCAGAAAGTGTGCTAGGAACTTCATTCTCCCAATCAAGCAGTCCGTAGAGGTGGAGAAACCAGTATGACTCCATCCCCTCTAACAAAGAGAAATGGAACCGTGCGCTTTGTAGTCTGAAACAGGGGGAAAATAGGGTAATCATCGAAAAACATGAAACAACAAACTCTAAATTTCTTTTTTTTTATCCAATCAGATATTCATTTCACTTGAAAATCTTAAGCTCAATAGAGAAGTTAATGTTTGCTTCAGCTGCAAATCCAGATGTTTGCAATACCAAGAAAAAATGAGTTAATTCTATTCATCGCTGGACAAAAACTTTTAAATGTGTTCCTTCCTGCATTAGTATCCTATTAAGGAATCATAGTCAAAACTAATTACAACAAGCCAGTATGAGTGAGAAGGAAGAGCTTTTCCTCTAATGAAAGTAGAAACAAGTTTTGATTAAAAGTTAAACAATTTTGTAATTCGAATGAAAAGTTAAACAGCTTTATAAATGCCAACATCTACTAAAACAAAATGCAAGCATTTTTCATGGCAAATATGGGGCTTAACTATACCAACATCAGAGCTCTTAAGTTACGAATTATCACCACAGCCAAAACTTATCAAACTCAACTATTATTGCCTGTTCAAATATTAGCTTTCAAAACAATTAATACTCATTCCAAATTTGTGGGACAGGAACAGTGAAATAATAACCTACCCGAACAATCTCTTCATAGGTTTCATCATCTATTTCAACTGTTGTAACAATCTCTTCAACATCCCCTAGAATCATATTCAAATGCTGATCATAAGCCTGCAAGCAAAATTAGAAAAGAACTAGGCATCACACTGAAGAGCTACAAGCTTCTAAATGTTATGGCCAATCTATTGGCAAGAACTAAGAATATAATTCTGCATTAATATTATTAAGCACGGCAAACTCTTTTTCAGAGAATCACAGTGATTTGTATTCATATCATTGCCTACACTTGAGATTGTAAAATGGCTCGAATTAGACATACTTTCATAATTTCTTCCCAAGAATTAAACTCATTTGCAATACCACGGTATATAGACTCTAAAATAATATCATAACAATGAATGGCCATGAGCTCCAGTGAACCAGTGAAAGGATGTTATCAAAACTACAAAATCATGTTGTACACGTTCAGATTAGGCCAACATTCCATTTTATCCAACCCCCAATATGACTAGCCGTCTACACAAACACTATAAGGGAAGATATAAACACATAGACTTCCGTGAAAGGAGAGAGGAAGGAAATATAAAGGAAAATGAAGTTGGAGTTGACCAACATGATAACTCCATTTAAATTTTTAAAAACACACTGATTTGATACAACAGACAGCAGCTTAAAATGGTATGACCAACAGATATCAGGTACCAATTCAAACAAACAAAGACGGACTTACATGGCAGAAGAATCAAGCGATAAAAAAGACTAGAATATAACTTAGATTACCGGTATCATGTGTCATAAATAAGCTTTTAGTCTTTTACATTTAACAAGTATCGAATAAATTGACTAACATGCCTAACAAAACAATAATTTCATTTCAAGCTGTCCATAATAAGAAAAGGAAAGATTCAAAATATTTACTCAGTACCCAAAAATATGCATCATTGCAGCATATAAATTGGACAAGACAGTCAAGGAATTTGGGGAAAAAAGACACCCAATATTTTGATTCAGACTGTTTAGACTTTAAACATTTTTCAAGTATAGTCATGCAATTGACAGCATTTCATAAACAATGAACACAAACATTGCAATATCCTCAAGGGCTAACTGATACAAGCTAAATCAACAGACCCCAAAAGAACCCTAGAGTTTAAAGGAATCCTAAAAAAGGATTTGAACATTAAACATTCAAAGTGGTTGAAAAGGGAACCCTAAAGTGTAAAAATGAAACGTACATGGAGCTTGCCACGGAGCTCACGGTCAGAACGGAGCTTAACGTAAATACGCTCGTCGAGACTAAGCCTTATCAGATCCAGAGGCTCCTTCACCGCGCTCTCTTCCTCGCTGGCCATTCGCTTTCTCTCGTTTGCTCCTTTCTTCCACACTACAGTAAACGAAGGGTTTTGGCTGCAAAAAATAAAATACTTCTACTTGAAAGAACTAAGGACCCGAATATATTTGGTAGAACCCGTTTTACCCGATTTAACTCTATTGTCGGTTTTCAGATTTTTCGGGTTTGGCCTTTTAGGTTCTCAAATGGGCCAAGCTCAATTTTTTACAATTTTAAGCTTAACTTTCAGTTTTTTGCATTTTGTTCCCAAAAGGGTTCAACCCTTTTGCTTTCATATAGTAAATTAAAAAAATCCAAAATTTGTTAATTTTTTCTATAAAAAAAATCACAGTTTGGGGATAAAAAAAAAAATTACATGTGTTAAATTTTAAAACACATACATATTTGATATATCTCTTAAAAGTGATTGTCATGTTAAATTTTAGATTTTTATATCTAATAAGATGTGAGGAATTGGTAAGTTTTAAATTATAATAATGTAAAATTAATAAAAATCAAATTACTTTTTTAAACAAAACTCTAAATCTCCAATTAAATAATAAACATACATGTGTGTTTCTTTTTCTTTTTTTAACTTACTATTTTTTTCATTTCATATATTATTTTTATTTTTATTTTTATTTTAAATCTTTATCTCATCTTATAATCTTTAAAAAAAATAAAATTAAAACCGCTTTATAAAATGCTTAAAAAAAACTATAATTTCTAATCTCAAAAGTTAATTTTTTTATTTTGAAAGTATATTTATTTTCTTACTTCGATAAAAAAAAATATGTTACTTAAATATTGATTTGTTTATGCTTTTCTAATTCAATTGTAAATTACCAAAAGAATAAAAATATAACAATAAAAAAAAAGTTTGAGTAATTGAAAGTCTTGTTTTTTTTTTTTTTAAGTTTAATATTGTCATAGTAATATTTTTATAATTTTATAAACATATTATTTCTATCAGTATATTTTTTTATATCTATATATGTGTGTGTGTGAAAGAAAATTTGTTTTACATTGATGCAAATTGTTTTACACTCTTTTTATTACCTTATGTAGAATTAATATTTTTACAAATCAAATGTCATATTTAACAACTTATTCATATCCATTATACATGTAAATTTTCAAGTTAATATAATATCTTCTAATTTTGATTTTTATATATGATAGAATTCATAAAATAAGTTTTATAAAAAAGATATAATATTAATTTGCCACTCTAAAGTAAATGTCAAAATCCACCACTGATCATAATTATCCATAATTATCTAAAATTATTATAAAATCTTTTGCAATAATTATAAAATATCTCTTTTATCATAATTGACCTACTATAATTAAAAGTAATCTCTTAAAAATTACTATATTATCCCTCCAATTATTTGACATGAGCCCAAAAATATAATAATACCTTTGCTCCTATGCTAAAATTACTATAATTTTTATTTTATTATAATTACGAAAATATCTTTCTTATTATAACCACATATTATGATAACCCACATACTATAACCACAAAATGACATGTGATGTTTTATTTGAAATTTATAATAATATCCTTATTAAATTACATATTAAATTTTGTCATAATATAAAATTAATTATATTTTAAATTACTAAATATCCTTATCATTGCTCATAAAAATTACATAAAACTTAACTATATATTAAATTACTATAATAAAATAAACTTATACAATATATTAAAAGTAATCTCATAGGAAAATTATTATAATGTCCCTCTAATTAATTGATTAATAATTGATAAGTGTCTAAAATTACTATGATGCCCATTCTTCCATAATTAGCCAAAATTATTATAATGTTCTCTCATCATAATTACAAAAATAACCTTCCTAACATAATTAGTCAAAAATATTATAATACTTCTCTTACAATAATTATAAAAATACTCTCCTACCATGATTAGTTACAATTATGATAATACCCTTTATATCATGATTATAGGAATGTCCCACTTACCGTAAGACAAAAATTATTATAATATTTTTATTAAATTTTAACAAGATATAAATTTAACTACATATGAAACTACCAACATACCCTTACCATTACTTCATGGAAATTACTATAATACCTCCATTAAATTACATATTAAATTAATTATATAAGATTTAACTGTATATTAAATTATTATAAATCTATATCATAGATCAAAAATAATATCATATGAAAATTACTATAAAATATATTTATTATTTATATTCAAAAAATAAATATATTTTTTATAAAAAATAATAATAAATATAATAAAATAAAATTTGACAAAACATTATCAATCTTGACATTTTCGAGGGCAAAAATCTAGTTTTTTTATTAAAATATTCTATTGTTGCCTATGCTTATAGGAGAATAAGGTTTTGAATGGATACAAGACTATTATTTGTAAATATATGTTAACAATCCATTCCAAGTAGATTTTTTTAGATAGATATCAAACTACTATTTGATCATTTAGATAGATGCAAACCATTTGAAGGTGATTTTTGACTTAATCAATCTTCTCCTCAAGTTTTTAAATGATGATTTTCATAAATTTGAGAATCAAACCACAAATTCTAAAACATTTAAAATTTATTTCTTATTTCTTTGTGAATTTGATCTAATCATAAAATATAGATATTTCAATTAAAAGAGTTATGTTTGAATTTTGTTTTTTCTAAAAATTAAATCTTCATAAATAAAAAAGAAAGAAAAAAAAAAGAGTTAGTACAATATTTTTTAAGCTATAACCATAGGAAAAGAAAGAAAGAGAGTCCATGGTTTTTTTATCCTAGGAGCTGTATCTCGTTACACCCTCAAAGGGGTTGGCTGGCGGGTGACCAAGGCCTTTGGTCCAAGTTTTGCGTATGATAAAAGCATCATAGGAAGCCATTGCTACATTTATAGCTTTTTTTTTTTTTTAATTTTATGTTTTTTAGTAGTATTTATGATTTCTACTTCTAATTTATATAAGTATTTTCATCATTTTTTTAATTTTTAAACCTCCTCATATTAAAAATAAAGGAAGCAAAAAAAAAAAAAAAATAAAGTTCCTAATATATCATCCACACATGGTAATGAGAAAAGAAACGCTTAAAGTTGTAAACGACTTGAATTTAAATAAATTATTTGTGATTATTTGTTTATTTTTAAAATTGTTTTAGATCATTCACGTTGATAGAAGATTCAGCTTGTTTAAAATGAGATATAATTAAGCTTGATTTGTTTAAGTTAAATAAATTTGTTCATAAATATTAAATAAATATATTTACAAACATATAATCGAAAGTATTCGTAAATAATTAAAATTATATGTTTATAAATAATAAATAAATTATATTTAAGCAAATTTACACACACAAACAAAAAATAATTCAACTAAAAATTTTAATAAATATATTAATAAATCAATGAAATAATAACAAAAATATAATAAAATATAAATTTATTATTATCGAACAATAAACTAGAGTTTTAAATGAGTTTTTTTTTTTTTTTATAAACATAAATAAGTTAAACAAATTAATATTCGAGATGGGCTATTTTTTATTAAATGAGCCTTAAAATTTTATTTTAAATTATCTATTTAATTTAATAAACGAATGTAAATAAATAAAAATTCAATCATTTTACAAATTATTTGTAAAAATATTCTATTTATTTCCAATCATAGAACTAGCAATAGTCTACAAATTACAATGACGACAAAAAGAAAGAAGGAAAAACTTAGTTGAGAATGGCAAAATGAATTCCTTATTTTAGTCATCCAAGTAACTAGAATGGCAAGAATTGTCTACCAAACCTAACTTATTGGCTTATTGCACAAGAGTTCATTATCTCACATAGAAACTTCTTCAACTTGACTTGAAAGAGACATACATATTTTTAATAATCTTATCAATTTTTGTTTGTTAATTTATTATACAACTTGTATAAAGTTGAGGGAAAACAGTTTAAAATTATTCTCTTGTCTTAAGAATTTACAATTTATTTTATATTCTAAAGCAAGAGGGACATTGAATTTCAAATCTCAACTTGTACACAATCCTTGCCCATTGGGCCAATATATTATTATTATTCTCCATATTTGGTGATGCCCCTAAAGAGTCCAACACACATGAATTTGCACATTCTAATCTCTAATAAAAATATATATTAAGGTTTCAATCAAGTTTACTTTTGTTACAATATATTTAATTATTTATGTTTATATTTATTATAATAATCAAATTCAAATATATACACAACATGGTCACAACTCAAATTGCTAGTCATAACAAATTCAAATATGTTTATGTTTATATCTATTACAATAATCAAATTGACCCCATTAGATTTTCCCCCATACATTGAACTTGTAATTTTTTTAAACAATTTTTTCAGTCTCATTGTTTGTTATTTTTTTAACATCTAATTCTTTTATTTTTTATATTTTAAAATTATTTTTCATGAATTTTTATTTTTTAATGTTAAAAGTTATGATACATCAATTTTATAAAAAAAATTAAATGTGGGCAGCATTATAGGATAGAGGGAGCGATACACTAAAACCAAAAGCGCTCACATATAAAATTCTTTGGCAACTAATAGAAAATTTTCTGCTTCAGTTTTCGTTTTGGGTACCTTAATGAACTCAGGCTGAGCAGAGTATTCATGATTCCAACTCCTGGATTCTGGCCTTAATTTCAGGAAAGTTTCTTTTTCCATTTTTTTTTTTTTTTTGTTTTTGGATTTCTGGGTATTAGAGATTTTGTGGAGATAAGCTAAGATTTTATCTTGTTTGGTTTATCTGTCAGATGAATATTGATGTTGGGTGGCTTTTTTCTTTACTTTTTGGGTGATTTTGAAGGTGGGTTTTATTGGATATATCAAGTTTTCTTCTTTGTGAGATTTGTTCTTAGGGGTAGAAATCTGTTAATGGATGCTTGTTTAGTTTGATGAGCTGGGTATTTTTGGATCTTCTGATTGGCTTGGTTGGTAGCTGCAAATGTCTTAAAAGTGAAAAACAGTAAATGATCATGCTTGATATTGGTTTATTTAGTGGTTGAATCACAGAAAGGAGCAAGTAATAATATTTATAGACTAGGGTTTAAGGGGAAATAAGTTGATGGAATGACATAACTGTTTGCTTGGAAGAAGTAATGGAAGGCAATTTATCACAAGGAGGAATGATTCCTGATGGGGGCTCTTATGGAGGCCTTGACTTAGAAGGATCAATGAGAGTTCATCATCATGCGCAACACCCACATAATATACATCATCATCACCACCCTAACCCTCGCCAAGGTGCTTCTGTCCATCCTTCTATTCATGAGGGTTTTCCACTTACAATGGGGACCTTGCAAAATTGTGACCAAACCATTTCAATGATAGATTACAACAAGGGGGGGAGAGGGAAAAGTTCATTGAGTGATGAGGATGAACCAAGCTTTACAGAAGAGGGTGTTGATGGTCACAATGATGGAACTAAAGGCAAGAAGGGATCTCCATGGCAGCGTGTGAAGTGGACTGATAAGATGGTGAGACTTCTAATTACGGCAGTGTCTTATATAGGAGAGGATGTAGTGGGGGAATGTGGTGGTGGGATGAGGAGGAAATTTGCAGTTTTACAGAAGAAGGGTAAGTGGAAATCAGTGTCAAAAGTCATGGCTGAGAGGGGTTATCATGTTTCACCTCAGCAGTGTGAGGATAAGTTCAATGACCTGAATAAAAGGTATAAGAAACTAAATGATATGCTCGGTAGGGGAACTTCTTGTCAGGTTGTTGAGAAACCATCACTTTTGGAAGTTATAGGTTACTTAACAGAGAAAGAAAAGGATGATGTGAGGAAAATTTTAAGCTCAAAGCATCTTTTCTATGAGGAGATGTGTTCTTATCATAATGGGAACAGATTGCATCTGCCTCCTGATCCACAATTGCAGCATTCCTTGCAATTGGCTCTTAGAAGTAGAGATGATAATGAGAATGATGATGCAGGGAGGCATCAACATGATGATCTTGATGATGATGATGATGATGATCATGATATGGAAACAGATGATCATGATGAATTTGAGGAGGATCATGCTTCACATGGGGATAAGAGGGTAATGTATGGGGTATTAGGGGGCTCTGCAAAGAGGTCAAAACAAGGCCAGGTAAATGAAGATGCTTGTTTCCGGAATCCTTTAAACTCTCAGGACTGCAACAAAAGTTCTTTTTCCTATCCACCAGTCACCCAAGCTGATATGAATCAAGTACCACCTGACAATCCAAGAGCTGCTTGGTTACAGAAGCAATGGATTGAGTCTCGCTCACTTCAGCTAGAAGAACAGAAACTACAAATTCAAGTCGAGATGCTAGAATTGGAGAAACAACGTTTCAAGTGGCAGAGATTTAGTAAGAAAAGGGATCGTGAACTTGAAAAGATGAGAATGGAAAATGAGAAGATGAAGCTTGAGAATGAGCAAATGGCATTAGAGTTGAAGCGAAAAGAACTGGCTGCTGACTAAGGCCAAGTGACTCCTAGTTCAAACTTCCTTTTCCTTTTTTTTTTTTTACAGTGGCAGGCCTGGATGCAAGATTATTTTCTTGTTGGTAAGCTGCTATGGATTTTATCCTGGAGTATTGCATATAGAATGGGCAAACTAAGTTGAAAATTATGCTGCTGCTGCTTTTGTTGTGTAAACATAGCTAGTGACAATGACAATTTGTACTATATGTTGTTTTGCCTTTTGTGATATGGAATTATCATGCTAGAAGAGTTTTGTGCCAAGTATCTCTTTCGTTTTTGTTATGTATCATTTTATAAAATTGTTAGTCATGGGTATTTTATAGAATGCTTTCTTTTTTCATGATAATGCTCAGAAGTGTGCTTTTGTTCATTTGTGGTTCCAACTCTCTGTCTCAAACTCATAAGGCTGTATGTTGGTTGATATTGATTAATTTTATTATGATTGCTATTTTTGGTATGATCTTCTTCCTACTTTTGTCTTAGGTTGTAAGTGTGTTTGGACTTTCGTGTATACTGGTGACCTCCTAGAGAATTCTCCATTGCTTAAGATGGACGTGCTGTTTAGTATTTTGGATGGTATTCTTGGAACTAACAGCTCTGGTTGTCTTCCCTCTTCAGTCTTTTGTCAGCTTGTAGGTGCCCACTAAAGTTTAGATCTTTCTAGTTGACATGTTATGCTTTCAAAAGATTCTAGTAGAGTTTAACTTATAGTTCTTTCAAGTATGTTTGATATTGACTGGTTTTCTGGCTGGACCAACTGTTTGGAACTTGCACCAAAATGATGGAAGGTTGATGCTTCTGGAGCTTCCGTATCTTTTTCCAAAAATACATAGTTTTCTTGATTGCACACAAAAGACACATCCATCCCAAATATTCAAGTGATAGAAGGTTTCCTTCTGAGGGCAATAAATGGATGCTCAAACTCTATACATATGGGGGCAAAATAGGCAGAAAATGCTTACTTGTTATACAACCACATCAAAGTTCAATAAAAAGAGGCAGCCTGCAATTTAGATGTCAGAAGAAGCCTGGTCCATTACTAAGATGCCAACTTGAATACTTCATCAACTTTATTCATCTTATTTGAGAGCACAAGCTTGGAAATCACTTGTTTCCTTCCTTCCATGTGAATAAAAACTACTGAGCAGGTGTTCCTTTGAATAAAATGCTTTAACTAGGCATGTAGTGCCTTTGATTTCTCTTACTTCAGTCTAATTTTTTGGAGCTTGTTATTGGTAAATTTAGTAATGCATAAAAAAATTCTCACAATTTTTATTTCCAGTTTGAAAATTAGGTTTTATGCCTGTTGATCGAAGTTCAATTTTTTCCCCTAAATGATCATTCCATTATGGTTTAGTTTGAGCTTATCCTTTTGAGAAAATTTCTCTCTCATATGTATACTCATGCATACACATGATATGGGACACTTAGTAGGGCTGCATAAAATTGACAAGAACTAATGCTGATGTATTTTGTTAAGTTGCTAAGTGTTTTTGGATTGATTCTTAGGATTAATTGAGGCCAAACAGATGAGAAGTTATGAGAAGAATTTGGACCTTTGATCAGTTTAGCCTAATGTTGAATTGGGTGGAAAATTAATGGTTCGTAAAAGTTATTTGGTGTTGTCCTAGCACTCTAAACAGTACCTTTGAATAATAAATTAGGGTTAGGATTGAAATTTGGTAGGTTTCTTATGTTGATTAGGTTTTGGTAGATGATGAGTTTAGGGCTTAAAGGTAAGGGTTTAGGGTTGATTTTAAAATGTGAAACTGAATTGGAAACAAAAGAAAACAAATAAGAGATCTGTGCTTAAATACACTGGGTTAGTGGTTAGTGTTGCTTCATATAATCCCAAAGAGTCTTATGGTTGCTGACATTCTTCTAAACTTGTGTTATCTATTAATTTAAAGAAATTGAATAATTTTTCATAGTGTTCTCACAATCCTATTTGCCCAAGAACCAAAAATCCAATAAACTATGAGAATCAGCTTAATAACTATTCAATTATAAATAAAAACCTTGTAACATGAGAAAGACCTAAACTATGATCCCTAGAGGCTCAGAATTCCCAGAAAATGAAGAAAAGACCAGAATACCTGACGTTTATCACTGAAAAAAAACATAGGAAAAAAAGCTTCTAGCTTTTAAATTAAAGAAACATAAAAATTGTGATCTAATACTGTCTTCTAACCTACATAAGGTCCTAAGTCCATCCTATATGAGAAAGACCATAAGTCGAAAAATTTAATCTTACTCTTCTTGACATTTTTATTGAGTGCATTATTGTCCCTTGGAGAAAACTGAGCATTAAGTTTTGAAATGTGGAAATAGTATATTTCCTAAGCTAATTCTTTCACCCTCTGCTTTAGAGTAAAAGGTCGGGCTCTTTGTTATAGATGGCAGGTATGATGACATTATAGTGGCTGTGCTTTCAATCCAATAAGGGAATTTTGTCTGGAATGATAGTCAACTATAGAAACTTGTTTTAAGTGCACCTTGAACAATAGACTAGTGGCAGTGGCTTTTTTCTTCTGTCTTTATATTAGTTTCCAACATCATGCCCTACACGATTGATGACTATTCAAAGTTCTCATGCATTATAACTTAGGCAAATTTCCTTTCAGATTGTGGAACCTTTTGTGTCCCATTAGGTGCATCCTAGGATCTGCTATAATGTGAAAATATAATATTAAAACTTTAAGCTTTGATGCCAAATTAATGAGGGGTTGGTTATAGTGGTGCAGGTGTTTCACCAAATTGATGAGAAATTGGCTTGATGTAGGAGTAGGATGGTATGTTGATTAGAGTTTTGGGGTTGATTTTTCAGTTTTAATTAAGATCAGAAGATGGGAAATTATGAGAAGAATTAGGGCTGCTAAAGGGGTTAAGTATGAGGGTCAGTGCTGTCTTAGAGGCCAGAATTGTGAATAATACCCGTAGAAAACAAGTTAAGGTTCAGTAGATGATGTGCTTGCATTGAACAGTAAGATTGTGAATGATGTTTCATACTGATCTTGTGCCTGTAGATGTTTGCTTTCAGCTTTTAAGGACCATTAATCCCTCAATTTGTTTTCTCACCATATTTCATGGTTGTTTTCGTCAAAGTCAATACACATGGTTATTATACAGATTGTGGTTTCCCGATAATAATTTGTGCAAAACTTGTATGTTTGTCTATTTTCTGAGCTTCATTATCACTTTTGATTTTGGTGTGATTACTCTGAACTGTGTATTTTGATCCCAAGTTTATAATTTTTGGCTGTCTTAATCTTTTTTGCTTGTATTTTCATGGTTAGGCAAAAATCTGTCAGCATTTTGTTGTCAAAATGTGGGTAATGGCTAATGCTAAAAGCTGATGATATATTTTTGCTGTTACATTGCCTTCATACTTGGATACTAAAATGATGAAAAATGTGAATCTGGAAAAAAAAATTGCATAATATGTGTTATTCCTGTTTGACGTAAGGATACATCAGATTGCTACTCATGTCTTGTTATGCTCTATGGGAATTTCGAATGGAGAAGATATACATAGGAGGAGGGGCAACATTGAAGGTTCTTTAGTTCCTTCACTTTAGGGCAGGACTCTCTCTCACTCTTTCTCTGTCTTAAATGTTGTTGTTTGATTTGTAGCTTCTGCATTCTCTAAATGACCTCTCTAGTTGAAATTATTTGCATGAAGGTTGTAAAAGAAGTAGATTTTCAATCCTCTCTTTGTGGTTGTGTCTTTTGGTTTATTTGGGTTCCTAAATTATCCTGTATCTGGTACCTAGGACTTGACAGATGTATCCTGCATGGAATGGATTTCTTGTTGATACTATGATGGCAAACATTGCTGATGATTGTGATGTGCTGTTCCTTCAAATATATATTTTTATTTGCTGGAGTCAGAAGGTATATCAGCAGTCAGTAGCCTTCAAATCCTTGTCTTGAGTGTCTGTAATTCCTGCCTTAGTATATTTAGAGGTGATACATAATAGCTTTTTTGTAGTAGGGATAGAGGTAAGAAGAGTTTGATGGATTCTGCCTGGAATACCCAGTTGTTATTGCGTGAGCAGTGGAAGGCAGCTGTCTTACCTTATGGATTATCATCATATACACTGGTGGTGGATTATGTAGCCATTTAACTAAATATGTTAACTTAATAATCTCGTATTGACTTCCTTATATCATAGACATATAAATCAGCTTTTGCAGTTATTAAATTCCATTGCTGGTGTATAGGGTAGTTATACTTATCTTATTGTCCGCTTTTCCTCTTTAATCCTTTGGCAATCTCCTCGGAAACCATTTTTATTTCAGGGTAAACCTACCAAAGAAGGATATATTTATAATTATGTGCTTTATAATCCTTATGGAAGATCCATAACCAAGAGGTGCTGATATAATAATTTAATGCGTCATCTCTTGGATAAGAGAAACATGAGAAAAGTTAGCAGTTGTGATTGAAGTTTTTCTCATTCTGGAAAGTGAATGTTTAAGATTGATCTGACGGTCCATTGCCAGAACAATGGTTTATTAGCTAAAAGAAATTAGAATCCACCATCCATGGGTTTCATGATTAGATCTCTTTTAACTGTTGAAAAATGTTTAACATTATATTGGGCGTGATAAGCGTATTCCTTCCATAATATTCCATATGCTGTTAACTGTCTTAAAATAAAGTTGGAAACTGCAAAGGACCTGCTACCTAGGATGCATTTGTTCTCTCCTCATATCTTGAAGGAGACCCGCATATGCTTGATCTCACTCAGGTTTAGAAAGGAAACCGAAGTTTTGATGGAGTGAGGGGCCAAAATGTGCAGGCTTGTTGATGATTTGGTTGGGGGAAATGTGCAGGTGAAATGATTGCTAATTTAGTTTACTTTTCTTGATGATTCTTGCCTTTTTGTGCTGATACTGCTTTTTCATTTTGGCCAATTGTTGCCAAGAAATATGTGCGATCATTTCAAAAGACTAGCAGGTAAGATTCTGTTCTTTTAGCTTTTATTACATATTTATAAATGACCTGTAATACCTTATTCTTAAAACCAGAATTACACTCCAGATTTCATTATCTTTTATTGTTGCATAACCTCATTTGTGATTAACTTCTATTCTTATTAAATATGCGGCTACTATCTTATTTTGGACAGGGTAACCTCTGTTATTCCATTGGTAGAGAGCCATTGGAGTTTCGCCTATGGACTTTAGTTTGAATTCAAATATGCATTGAACATGATGTAGGAAACAACTGATTTTAAGGAAAAGCATATGACTTAGAATCCTACAGATACAGTCTGATTAATGGTTTGACACAGCTGTACCGTTATTGTCTTATATATCTTTTTTATATTTATTCTCCTCTCTCCCTACCAGCAATTGATCAAAATGGGGTACTATTTGACAAAGCGACATGTACTTCTCTATGACAAACTACTAAATTCTATTTGATGATGCATGCTTTTCTTTTGGGATCTGGAGTGTTGCTCATATAGGAATTACCGGTAAAAAAAATGATATACTAGACCACCAAAGATTTACTTCCTTTTTCATGCCCCACTAGAAGATTTATGTTGAGAATATCATATATAATACTCCCTTAAGTCCAGAAAACCTCATGTTAATTTAACTTATTAGGTTCTTACTTATTTGTAATATTATATATATGTATATATATATATATATATTGTATAAAGGAGGCCGCAGCTTAAGGATAAAGTAAGGATTGTAATTGCTGGGATTTGAATCTCGGACTTGATAAATGTCTTCCTTTAAGAATGATTATATGAATCAATTGTATTTTATAATATAATTGCTCTCTTGGGTGAAATTAATGCTGGAACTGTGGAACTGTGGAAGTTTATTACCGTGGCGTCGGCAGTTGATGTGAATGGAGAAGGTTGTTTGAAATCTGTTGTTTTCTTCTGCTTGTTTTGAATTGTCATCCCAGACATAAAACGGGTCTGACCCACCGTCTGTTTTGCTATAAACTACAAGCTGTAGTTATATGGTCTTTTCAAGCTTAAAGATTGACAGTGGCTTAGATTTTTCATGTACAATGTGATATAGTTTGATGAGGACCTTTATTTGCTTTAAGCAGCTAAAAAGGGTATCATTACTGGATGAATTTCGCCCCATATCTTCTTTGGGTGCTTTTTATGCTGTATATATTATTTGCATATTTACTGGCAATAATGCATTAACAGGGTGATACTTCCATAACTTCCCCCTTTCCCTCTTATCTGTCCTATCCAGCTGTCTGAACTTTGTGCTTATTGCGGAAATCAGGATTGGACACTGAGGAAGTTTAAACCTTCAATCAAAACTTTCACCTTCAGAGCTAGTTTTTTTTGTTGAAACTATGATAGTGCTTAATGCATACTTTTTTTTATTGAAAGTATGAGGCTCTTTTGTTGCTATCAAGTAGTCTCAGGTGATCTGTGAAATAGAATATTTAATGAATAATTCATGAACAGATTTAGTTTTTGTTTGTTTATTAAATTTATTAAATAATCATAAATAATGTTTCAAGATTTTTTAATTAATTGAAAAGATCACAAATATAAAAATATTTGTTAATGTTTAATTTATTTGTGTAAACAAAATAAAATGTTCGTCGAACAGTTTATGAATAAGTTCGATTTATGTTTATTTATTAAATTTAATAAATTATAAATAATATTTCATAATTTATTAATTAAATAAATAAATTAGGAATATAGTAAAAATTATTTATATTTAATTCGTATATACAATTGGATTTTCAATTTTATTATTTGGAAGGAAAATGAGTGATTTTATTAAATTCTTTTGAGTTTTAATAATTGTAAATTTCCCATGTAGCTGAAATTAGAAATTAATGGCTTTGTTTTCTTTCATGACTGGAAAACATTTTTTTCATTTCTACCATTGCTTCAACAAAAATGAAAATTCCTGGTCCATTGCACTGCAACAGTAGGGTTCATGTTGCTGATGGCAGATAGTGGGGGCAATGCAAACTCCTTTAGTTTGTCAGATTGTGCTATCAGATTCATTAGATTAAAACCCCATAAAATTACAGAGAATAGACACATTGAAAACCCCATTAAAAATCAACATCTAGCCAGGCAAGGGTGGTTTCATGTCATGGTTCACCCCTTATTTTGAAGCCCCATATCATTCATATCAACCAAAGTGCAAAAAGAAAAAAAAAAAGTAGAAAGATAAGCTTGCTTGCAATGTTGCTGCTAAACAACACTTTTTTTTTCCTTTGTGTGTTCTCTCCTGCTACTAATCATTCTTAGTATCTTTTGAATCACTGTTTTGCACTTTAGCCTTAACAAAAATTAATGATGAGACTAATAATGTAGCATGACAATAAATCGCAATCACAAGTATCTATGAATAATTGTCTGACTTTCTTTTTTTTTGTTAAGAATAAATTTATAATTATATATGATTCAAGGAGATAGGTTAAATTTATAATTACAGTTAAACCATAAGTTCAATATCTTTTTATTTTAATTTTTTATGGTTTAACCATTAAAAAATAAATAGTAAATCTAATTTATCATTCTAAATAGAGTTGTAAATTTATATTTTTATGTAACGTCAATATTAGAGCAAAAATTAAAAGGTTTAGATTGGAATGTTGATGAATATTAGGCTCCGTTTATTTCGTAAAAAATTACTTTTGAAAAATAATTTTTATATTTTTACATATTTATTTGAGTAAAAATTAGTTGATCATCGAAAAATGATTTTTTAATAAATAAAAAATAAGATCATTTTTTATAAATTGTCTTATGAATTTGAAAAGAAAAAAATATTTTTTGAAAAAAATTATTTATGAGTAGAATTATTTATTAATACTTTTGATCATAATTTTATTTTTAAATAATATTATATTAATAAATTATATATTATTAATATAATATATTAATAATATATATTATAATATACTAATAAATAATAATAATAATATAATAAATATTATTAATTTAATTAATAAGTATTATAATATACTATTAATATAATATACTATTAAATATTATTAATAAATAATATTATAATATAAATAATAAATAATTTTATTTTAAGTATTTTTATATTAATGAAGAATATTTTAATATTAAATATTATTATTAAAATATAATTTTTAATATTTTGATAGTTATATTACTATTATTTAAAAAAAAATAGATTTTCTAAAAACCAACTAAACAATAAAAAATATTTTTTTATTAGCTCATTAAAATAATAAAAAATGTACTTTAATTAAAAAAATATAAATATTTTTGAAAAATTATTTTTTACGAAATAAACGAAACTTTATTCTAGGAATTGTAGGCCGTTTGGAAGTGAAGTCACAGAGTGCTACCAAACAGAAAAGTGTGATACTGATAGCCCCACAAAGGCTTATCCTGTTATTCAATTTTGCGTCTCACATCAATAGACGTGGACACGAGTAAAGGAAAAGGGGAAAAGTAGAGAAGGGGACGTGAGTGAGAGGAACGTGTTTTGCTGTTCCCATTCTAACTTAATTGTTTCTAGCAAGCAGCACATGGGGGCCTCCTCCCCCTCCCTTTTCTTTGCTCAATATGGGCTTTTTGAGTGCTTTCATTGCCCCTTATGTGGTCCTTCTATACCCACTTTTTTTTTATCCTAAATTTGTACTTTGGTGGGTCATCACCTTGTTTGTGTTAATAATAAAAAAAATCTCTTATCATTACCACAAGTGTTTATCCAATTGGTAAATAATTTTTTTATTAATTTGTAACAAATATTTTGAGAATAAAATTTTAAATGCATTAAATTTATATAAAAATGAATTTTTAACCTCATTTGAAAAAAATTAACTGAACAAAGTTTAAGATATCCTTAACCTTAATATATAATAAAATCTTATCATTGTTCATCATTTAATTACCACTAATTTGTTTTGGGGATCATTGTTACACATGCTTCCATGTTCTAATTATACTCTAATTAGTGAATCTAAATGGCTTATCCTTCGGCAGTTGCAAGCATAAGCATTAATTTAAGTCCTTGGCACATGGTTTTGTGACTTTGATGATTACTTCCAATTTACTCTTACAATCATTTTTACACTTGAAAATCTATTTTTTTAACGGCAAGTGAAGTTTTATAATATGAAGAATATTAGAGAAAACAATGAAGAATAACTGAATATAATCATTGTAAATCTTAATTAAGTATCAAATAATCTCTTTGCTTTATCTTTTATTATCTTTTAAATTTATAAATTACAAAGCAGCAGAATCAATAGGATAAGTGCAGATATCATAATTGAATTGAAAAAGTTTGCAAGTCATTGTAGCATTATTTTAGCCCATTCCGGCGAGTCATGTTCAAGTGATTGCCTTTTTTTTTTCTTTCCTTTTTAGAATACAAGATAAAATTTTCTTTGTAGAGTTGCTTTGTTGCATCAGCCAAGTTAAACAAGTCGGGTTCGGGAAAAAAAAAAAAAAAACAAGTGAAGCATATAATTTTAAACACTTAAAAAATTATTCAACCAAATGAAATTCTTTATTCAAAAATAAAAATAAAAAAGAGAATATATGCGTGATGAAAATTGGCAACTTGTAATTTTAAGAATGAAAAAAAAAAAAAGAATAAACGTTGGTGGTTGCTTTTGCTGAGGCGGTGCCAGATAAATGTAGAGGTTAATCCACATGGTGGACAGCAGATATGGAAGCGTACATACATTCACATCATATCACATGCCCATTGCCCACCCCATGTGAAGGTAAACCTCTTGTCTATATTGTAACTTTTCCTTATGGCCCAGTAAATAAAAAAAAGTCAGCCACTATTTACCTATTTACTCTCACCGAATACTTGTTTACACCTTTTATTTTAGAGACGGCGACGGAGGCCGACCGTCGGATTTTGGATTTAACTGAAGTGAAACGACACGTTTTAAAGGAAAAGATTCATGCGTCGACCTGAATTCGTGCGCTTTACTCATTCCTCATACCAACTACGGAATCGTTTGACCCATCTATCGATCCATTTGATTGGATCTTTTGACTTGTTCTGATCAATTTTCTTACTAGCGTTGATCGGGTAATTGATTGGTTCAATTTGATCATTTTTATTTTTATTTAGTGTATTTAATTATTTATTTGTATATTTAAAATTCAAATTTAGAAGAAATAAATATTTATTTTACATTAGTAATAATAAAGATAAATTTTCTTTCAAGAAAAGTGATTAAATTGTAAATTTAATTTATTTGTATTTTATAATATAAATTGAAGGAATTTAAAAAAAATAAATGAAAATCTTTAAGAGGATATGATATTAAAAAAAATTGAATAGTAATTCATTAAGAATTCTTAAATTAGAGTATTTTTCTAAAATGTTACAAAAATATTGAAATATTTTCAAAAAATTCAATATAAAAAATTTACATTTATTTTTTAATTTAAAAAAATAAAAAGAGAAACGGGGATTTTCAAAAGGAATAAAATGATTCACATAAATGCATGAACATCTTAATCTTATCATTTGCATTTTATGCATTTAATTTAATTTAAAAATGAACACAAACATCCGAGAAAGAGATTCTAAAAAAATTCTAACATTGATTCTTAAAAAATCTTTAAGCAAGAGAAAATTTTTTTAATATTGTCAATATATTGAAATATTTTAAAAAATTTTCAACAACAATATTCATTTATTTTTTCAATAAAAAATGATAATAATAATTTTTATTAAAAACAAAAGTTTTGCAAAAAAAAATGAAATAGAATAAAAAAATTATGACAATAAGAGGAGATAAGAGACTTATTTTAAATATCAAAATCAAGATTATTTTTAATCAAAATTAAATGATAATATATTATTAATTGATATCATTTTTAAATTTAATAGATTGAGAATGTTAATTTTTTTTACGCATAATTATATTATCAAATTCAAATTATTTTCATAAATAAAAATTATTTTTTTATAAATTTTAATTAATTTTAAAATTTTGTTAAAAAATAAATTTTTTAAAGTGATTAATTATATTTAATAAAAAAAATTAATGACGAGTTTTATATTTTTAAAATTGATCTACCGATCGAGTTTGAACAAATCAATATGAAAACGGCTGTAAATAATGTAAGTGGGGAGGTGGGAGAGCATCTATCCAATTCCAAGCCAGCCAGACAAGTCCAAGCCATACTTCCGCCAGCTAAGCAATTTGATTAAAAAAAAAAACAATTAACGCCTTGTTTTAAAAAAGAAAAAATTCTATGAATTGTGGCACAAGTAAAATACGTGTACTAAAAATTAAAAATAAAAAAATACTTAGAGAATAAACAGTAACGATACTTCGAGAATATATCTTTTATTAATATAATTCCCGAATACCCCACTAATGCACGCAAGTTAATTTCCTTATCTCGTGCATTATGAATTTATGAATTAAAATATTAAAGTTATACGTCAATTAGTTTTAAAAAAAAAGTATGTCAATTGGTAGCCACATATTTATTTTATTTGAAAAAATTTCAGATTCGCTTTTACATAGAAAAAAATGCATTAATTTTAAAAGATACATATAAAAAATGTTAATAAAATTTCAAATGACAATATAATTATTTTAGATAAATTTTTTTATAAAAAAAATTATAATTTGAAGATAAAAAAATATTACAAGTGATAAGATTTAAATTTTTGTTGAATATCACATTTTAATAATAATTACATAAATTTATTATATTAAATTTTAAATTTTTTAATAATATTTTAACTAATCTTAATCAATTATATTTATAAGCATTGGTCGGTTTGATCTAAATTATATTAGTGGTGTTGGAAACGAGGAAGAAAGCCCTCAAAATATTTTAAGTTAATAATGAAAGAGTAAGGAGATGTATTTATTTAAAATTTGTCAAACAAAAACAAGATTTATAAGAAAGAAGAAAATTTTTTTTTCTGCTTTTCTTCAAAGTGTTGTACGTAAAAAATTGCCTAAGTTTCTAAAGATACCCGAATTTAGCATTGCGAAAGGTATAATTCCCGTACAAGCAAAAAATTTTTTTTTATGGTTAAGAAAACTCCACATTTCATTTATTTTTCTGAAACTTGAAGTGAGATTAGGGTTTATGTTCGCAATTGGCGTGCTATACACCTTTTTTCATAATAGTAAAAAAATAAATCTTTGTTCAAAAATAGCTTCAAAAGCTTATTTTTAATTTTAAAAAAATTATTTTTCTGACTAAAATGCCCTTGTCTAGGATTGTGTACTTCTCCCATGTGAATGCTCATGTCTGATTATTTCTACATTAAAATGGCATATTGATTGAATGGGCCCCATTTTTGTTGCATTATTATATTTTGCCCAATCCACTTGTTTGTTTTTTTTTTTAACCCAAATCAATGATTGAGTTACTGAAATTGATGGCAAGTTGTACAAGAATTTCTTTTTTTTTTTTAATCCTTTCATTTTCATTCATCTTTTCACCCCCATATTTCTTATCAATTCTTATCTACCTCATTAGCTACGTAAGTCCTTTAGGTTTGACCCATTACCTTTATGCTTTTGAATACATTTTTTTATACGTGCAAGAAAGAGTATGTGAAAAAAAGAAAATCAAACTTTAAGTCTCAATCCCTTAATTTTATTAATTAAAATCAGATAATGATTAATTAGATCAAACTAGAATTGTTACTTTGAAATAATTTTATCTATAGTTTATTGAGTTTGGTTGAATGACTTTCTTCCAAGAAATTTGATCCTAATTTATTTTGATATCTCAAAGATTTACATGTTAATTTTTTTTTATTATGATTTTACAATTATCTAATCGCAATAATTATATAGGAATACACCACTTATAATTGTGAATTTTTTAAAATTTTTTGATAAATTTTACATAAATTTAAATTTATGATTAATTAATTGTAATACAATAATTATAGTTGATATATACTCCACGATAAATTTTTTAAAACTTTCTTGAAACAAACTTTAATTGTATGATTACGTTTTTCTAAGAACTTGAATTACTACACAATTACCATATTTCATTATGAAATTTTGAAATAAGATAAGTGAAATAAATAAGAATACATCGTTTTTTTTTTTTTAAATATAAAATTTAAATATGAAATAACAAATCTTATTAAAAAAAATAATGTTAGAAAAGTAGTTTTCAACAATCTTATCACAACAAGAAGTCATTTTTCATTGAACGAGTGCATTGATAAATAGTGACCTTAGAATATGAAAACCATGTAAGAAACGTTGCCTACAATCACAACCACCACTTATTGTATGGCTAAAAGGCACCTCTCTTGGGACAAAATTAAGCAAACATCAATCCAATTGACTCACCAAGCTAAATGGTCTAAAAATTTCACTATGATTTTCTTTTTGTTTTTTTTTTTATTTTTTGATATAATCAATCAATCTATCAAGTTTAATATAACTCGATCATAGCCATCGAAAATTTTCTCTTATTTATTGTGGTAGGTTGCAACCTAACAGAAATGGCCACCAGTTACTTCAATTCATAAAGGCTTGGCCCCTAATAAATCTAACCACGTTAATTCAACGGTGGATTCCACTGCAAATGTTTCTTTTTTAAGATAAGTTTATGCAAAGTTTTTCTTCTAACAATTATGAAAGCCCCCAATATTTTTTCAAACTTTCTATTGTTCCCATTGGTCCGTATGAGTCCTTTTGGCCACGAAGTTGTGTGTATCACTGTCTCATCCAACAAGTTGAAAAAAAAATGAAATAGAAAAAGTCTTTACAGTTATTCGATCATTTTACAAAACTTTAAGAGTGTTTTGGATAATTAATTAAAGATTTGAGGCTTAAAAAAAACCTAGATCAGTAATTAGATGATCAAATTGAGAAATTTCAAGTTCATTAATAAAATTTTCCATTTAAAACATTGGCTTCAATGATTAAAGCACCATAAGGGTAATTTAGTAATTCAATTATAAAAGCACTACATGTGTAATTTAGTAATTTAAGCACTATAAGTTGAAGTTGCTTAGGGTTAATTTAGTAATTTAAATAAAATATAGCCAACCGTCACTGAAAGTCTGAAATCTAATAAAGAAACCCCCCTAAAAAAGAAAATTGATCTTCTATTTTCATGATATTCATCTCTAACACAAGGAGAAAAAATAAATAAAAATAATTTAAAAACATAGTTAAATTGAATCATGATATTTAATAAATTTAAATTAATATTTATAACTTATAATTTTATCTTTAAATCATGAATTTTTTATAAAATAAATAATTTTTTTATAAAATAAATAATTTTTTAAAATGTAAAAAATAAAAAAGAAAAAAAGGGAAAGGTATATAAAGCTGAAGAGGACGGGCGGCTTTTAACTAAATATAGGACAGACAAAAACCAACTAATTATCACACTCGTCTCTTTGCGCAGCTGTTAATAAATTTCTGAAATATTTATTTATCTTTTTTGTATTATTTTATATCTTTCTGTGCCACCTTTTAATTATTACTGAGAGAAAAGAGAAAGAAAAAAAGAGCAGTCCCTCCCTCCCTCTTCGCTGTTCTTTTTAACCAACCAACCCCTTTAAAAAAATAAAATAAAAACAAACGCTGAAGATTCCACTGCTTAAAGAAAAAAAAAAAAAAACTCAATTTTAATTAAAAAAAGAAAAAACAAGTTCTTGAGATTGACAAGCAGATCCACAAACCAAAAAAAATTAATAAATTCACCCATCTTCAACAAAAACCCTTTTGAAAGGGGGAAAAAAAAAATTCACCACTCTCTTTTTTCTATGTTGATAGATAGGATCATATGAATAGAGACATATAAAGTAGAAATATATATATTTTTAATATTTGTTAATTTAATTTTTTTTTCCTTTATGATTGAAAGCTTTTAGTAAAATTGCAAGCTCTTGCCAAGGGTGCCAAAGAAGAGAAAGGAAAGAAGAAGCTGTGTATCTACAACCATATATGTTGGGTGGTGGTGGCACTAGCGCTAGTGTTGTTGGTAGCAGCGGGGGCGGAGACACTGGTGGCAACATCGCCGCTGCAGCTGCTGCTGCCGCCACGGTTAGCAGCAGCAGTGAAGCTGCTATTACCATGCTTGGCTCCAACGAGAATAACAATAATAGCAATTCTGGTGAAGATGATAGAGGTAGGATTGATGAAGGTGACCGCTCTTTCGGAGGCAACCGATGGCCGAGGCAGGAGACTTTGGCACTTTTGAAAATAAGGTCCGACATGGATGTTACCTTTCGTGACGCTAGCATTAAGGGTCCATTATGGGAAGAGGTTTCCAGGTGATCATTTTTTTTTTATTTTCCCTTTTTTTTTTTTGTTGATAATTCAATGAAGATTTGAGTTCGTTTTAAAGTTTCATGAGTGGAGATCTGTGTTTCCGAATTGTTTACTTTCAGATTTGTACTTACGGGGAAGTGAGAGAATTATATTTTATAGGAGGAAAATTACAAGTTCAAGTTGAGGGAATTCAGCATCTTCAAGGGGAATTCAATGTCATATGATTAAGATATTTGGACACTTTGGGGTATGGGATTTGTTATCGTTTCTGGCATTTGCTTTTCCCAATATTTTTACTGGGAACCTTAAGCTGAGTTTTGCTCATAGGTTTTAGTTCGTATCTCTTCCTCCCTAACTCATTTCTTCACTCTCATTTTACTCTAAAAAATAAGATAAGAAATCTTGCTCTTGCACCTTGGATGTGGAAAACTGTTTTCATCGCCTATAGTTGTATGGAGCATTGATAAAGTGCTGAAGTCTTAATTCTAGTAATTAAGGTTCAAACTCTGTTCATCATTATCAATCCATAGTTTGTCATAAATTCTATCATCCTTTTTGTCCTGAGCTCTTTCATTTCCTTTTCCTTTTTACCCTCATTTTGCTTCTCAAATTGTTCTTGTCTCAATTATATATCAAATTCAATTCATAGTTTATTTTATGTGCGAATACTGCTGTTTGGGTTTGTTTTATTACTGAATTAAAGAATGGACAAAAAACACAAATGAAGTTGTTTTTTCTATTGTTGATATCAGGAAACTAGCAGAACTTGGTTATCAACGAAGTGCCAAGAAATGCAAGGAGAAATTCGAGAACGTTTACAAGTATCACAAGAGAACCAAAGATGGCCGAACTGGTAAATCAGATGGCAAGACTTATCGGTTTTTTGATCAATTAGAAGCCCTCGAAAATCATCCCTCCATTCAATCGCCAGCAGCAGCAGCAGCAGCAGCACCACCACCACCCCAACTAAAGCCTCAAGCTCAAAAGGCAATGCCGGCAGCTAATCCTCCGAGTCTTTCCCATGTCACTGTTCCATCAACGACACTCGTCAGTTTGTCACAAAACATTGCACCACCAAATACAAACCTTACAGTCCCTTCCCTCCCATCAACAAACCCTACAATTCCTTCTTTTCCTAACATTTTAGCAGATCTAATGTCGAATTCGACCTCCTCATCGACCTCATCGGATTTAAAATTAGAAGATCGGAGGAAGAGGAAAAGAAAATGGAAGGATTTTTTCGAGAGGAAAATGAAGGAGATGATTCAGAAGCAGGAGGAGATGCAGAAGAATTTCTTGGAAGCAATAGAGAAACGTGAGCACGAAAGAATGGTCCGTGAAGAAGCTTGGAGGATGCAAGAAATGGCAAGAATAAATAGAGAACGCGAGATATTAGCCCAAGAAAGATTAATAGCAGCGGAGAAAAACGCAGCAGTACTGGCTTTCTTGCAAAAATTATCTGAGCAGCAAAATCCCGAGCAGGCACAAAATAATCCACTACCCTCTCAGCAACCGCAACCGCCTCTACAAGCTTCACCGCAGCCATTATCGGCAGTGGCACCAGCTGCACCGCCAGCAGCAGCAGTAGTGCCAGCGTCTGCTCCACCACTAGTACCACTGCCAACGGTGAATTTAGACGTGTCGAAGACAGATAATGGCGATCCAAGTTACACACCAAGCTCTTCAAGATGGCCTAAAGTTGAGGTTGAAGCATTGATTAAGCTAAGGAGTAGCCTTGAGGCTAAATACCAAGATAGTGGCCCTAAAGGACCATTATGGGAGGAGATATCAGCTGCAATGAAAAAGCTTGGTTACAATCGCAACGCCAAAAGATGCAAAGAGAAATGGGAGAACATAAACAAGTACTTCAAGAAGGTGAAAGATAGCAACAAGAAAAGGCCCGAGGATTCAAAAACATGTCCCTACTTTTACCAACTGGATGTTTTATATAGAGAAAAGAACAAACATGACAGCTCTTCCAATCAATTAAAACCCGAGAACTCAGTCCCATTGATGGTACGCCCAGTGCAGCAATGGCCCCCTTCTTCTTCTGAGCCCGATCAACGCCAACATGATCATGTAATGGAAGACGTAGAAAGTGAGCAAAATCAAGACGAAGACGACAATGACTGCTATGATGAGGAGGTAGATGAAGGGGCCGGAGGTGGCTTTAAAATTGTAGCCAGCAAACCGGTTTCAATGGGCACAGGTGACTAGGTGAGTGATATCAGTGTCAGAAGCAAACCTGTTAGCACTGTCAAGTTTCATTGGCCACATGTCAGGCAGATAAATGTCTATAAATGTCAAGAAGCAATTCCTCTGAGTTGATGTTCTAGCAGCTATCCGCCCGGCAAGTAGTTCAGGATCCGGCAACGGTGCATCGGAGCGGAAGCATTTGAATTGAATTTTTATAGGTGAGTACACATTGGTGGGGTTGTAGCATATAGTCAGTGGAGTTTATATGTTTATTTTCATTATTATCTATTTTTTGGTTAAATAAATAAGAAGAGAGGGAGAGATAAATGAGATAGAGAGGTCCAGAGTCTCATTCCACATAATAAACAGGGAAAAAGAAAAAGAGACTAGTGCTGCTATAATTTATTTTTGTTTTCACTGTTCAAGTTCATGTTCATGTTCACGGTGGTTGTAAATGTGAGAAATGGTAATTTCTAGCATTTGATTTTCTGGTTCCTTTTTGCCTCTTCCAAGTTTTCACCTTTTCAATTGGATAGAAGACTTCCACTGTGCTAGCTTAGCTCCTGCCATATATATGTGAGAAAGAGAAAGGGTTTTTCAATGCAAATGGTGGTACGTGTTGCTGAAAAGATGACGATGATAAGTAAACTCTCATGGGGAGAGAGTCCGATATATATATAATGCATTAAGCTTAGTCAAGGGGCAGAATCAGAGCCATTTTGCAGATCAGAGGCTTTTGACAGAATATGCCAACATCACATGTAGTCATGGGACCTCCCAATTACAGCGTCCACTAAAAGGAATCCTTTGTTAATGGAAAGACCTAACAAATTCATACAGGTTTTCATAGGTTTAAGTTGTTAGGTTGCAGTAGCAATTCATGATGTCCGTGCCAAAAAATAGGAGCTCACGCTTAGGAAAGACCAGACCCACGCTCTGACACTTATTTATGTTAATGAATGCATTTTATTACATCAAATTATTGCATACATAAAGTTTATGAACTAATTTTTTTCTTTTTTTTTTTTGAAAAAAAGAACGGCTTTATTGAAAGCCACTGTACAAGCATACTTTTATCTTATTCCTGATATCTTTTCACTTCTCTTGTTGTTATGCATGAAACTTGCTTATCAATTCCTCGAAAGGTGAAAAAAATATAGTTTTTGTGCATTTACTGGGTATTTTGGTTTGATAAACCTGAAGAAATATTATTGTTCATTCAGTAGTATATGTTTGTATCTCCTTACTCAAAACTTCCGGTTCAAATCTCAGTACATCCTCCAAAAGGGGCATATTCAATACCCTAGAGTACTAAATGCTCCATAGGATCCATATATATATATATATATATAAGAAATTATTACTGTTATATTTTTTATTTTTCCAATAATTTTCATTTTTTTTAACTCAAAATTGTCATTGTAAATATTTTGGTAAAAAAATATTGAAGCAGTTAATCTAATTCCACAGTCGAGGAAAATGTGTAGAGCTATTAGCATTTTCAAGTGTTCATCATATTACTTTTTTTTTTCTATATTTATATTCGATAATTGTTTAACCTTATAATAAACTTACGTATTCGTATGTGTAAATGTATGTTCGCACGCATCTCCTGTATGTCTAATCCGGGTATGAATTAGAACATTATGAAGGTAGTTAAGGGTTTAAAGTTTTCTAAAATTCAATCATAAAAGAAAAAATTGTCCTATGTATATAATCTTTAGACACCATGTAAGGACAGTAAGGGTGACGGTGTATAATCTTCAAAGCTAATAATTTTGAATAAGAACCTTTCAAAACTTATGTCAGTCATTGTCCATAATCAAAAGCCTCAACAAAATGAATTACTTAATAATATATGAATCAATTTATATCAGAAAAAAATGGCATTATTTTGATTCTTCAAAGCATATGGAAAGCTGTCCTTCAATTATTCATTATTATTAATTATTTGGCATTTTATTGGCATCATAGTTGCCTATATTTTCTTTTGAGTTGCTTTGCCATTCAAAAATTTTGTCCAAGCTTTGATAAAAAAAAAAAAAATCTTCAAAAATATATGTCATCCATTAAAGAAGTGCCCCCACACATTGATTGGTGTGGACTCTGGACTCTGAATCTGTGGATAGGAATAAATATTCTGTTACCCAGTGAACAGTACAAAAGACAATAAAAGCTCCTGTTGCCATCTACACCCAGCTTCAAAATTCTTATCTTCACTTCTAATTTAAGAAGGGTCAAGCACCCTTCTCCCCACCCTTCCCTTTTATCATTTTTAAGGGTGTAAATGAATATAACATTTGTTAAATAGATTATCAATAAGTGAGATTTTTATTTGTTTAATTTATTTTTATTTATTAAATTTAATAAATACTTATAAATAATATTTAAATTTATTAATTAAACAAATAAATTATAAATATAATAAAATTAGTTCATTTTTAATTCAGTTACACCTTTAAATATGGATGTATTTCTCATCATTTATTACAAGAAAAAGAAATAATTATGATTATCAACATGCATTCAAGAGGGGCCAAAACTCGACCATACCCATCATTCACTCCCTGCTTAGTTGCCAAGCAAATGGTAAACCAAAGTGAAGTAAAAAGCTAGCTGCGTAGCTTAGTTTTGTATATATTTTTTTAATGCATGAGGGCGGTTAAAACTGCTTAGAAATCTTAGATTTGCTACTCCTACTAGATCATTTTGTGTTAACCTTACTAAGGTCTCCAATGAAAATTGCTTGCAATAATTATGATTATCAACATGCATTCAAGAGGGGCCAAAACTCGACCATACCCATCATTCACTCCCTGCTTAGTTGCCAAGCAAATGGTAAACCAAAGTGAAGTAAAAAGCTAGCTGCGTAGCTTAGTTTTGTATATTTTTTTTTAATGCATGAGGGCGGTTAAAACTGCTTAGAAATCTTAGATTTGCTACTCCTACTAGATCATTTTGTGTTAACCTTACTAAGGTCTCCAATGAAAGTTGCTTGCAATCGAATAATGATTCATTGGAGACATCATTAAGAAATTAAGCTTGTGTTGAAGCTATAATTATCATTATTAGAAAAAATAATTTTAACAACTTTATTTTGTAATTACTCAAAACAACGTTGCGATATTTTTGTATATTTATAATAAAATTTTACAGTTGTTATTAAATTAAATTTTTAAATATTTTATACAACAATGAAATTTATTATTGTAAATTTATCTATTATTCGTAGTAAGAACAAAAAAGTATTACGAAATCTTATTTTATTTGTCATAATTTTTCAAATATTATCATTATAATTTTTTCCTCGTTATATGTGATGTGAGACAAATGTACTAATATGATAAACAGAAAACTTGTTTCCCTAATTAAGAAACGTCCTCTCACCCTTTTTTTTTTTTAATCATCATATTAAATACATATAAAAATATTAAATATTCGACTTTTTTATTTTTTAAAAATAATTTTTATTAAAATTTTATACCATAAATTTTATTTTTTATCATATAACTGTTCGCTTTTAAAATGGCCTAGTTATAGTAGCTAAGCTGCTGAATAAGGAAAGATGGGGTAAACCCAAAGCGAGTAAAAATAATCTTAATCTAGGCAAATGGAGCCAAGTTTGGGGTTGACTTCTCCACCGTACCGAAGGGTTTTTCAGTGGCGGAGCTTTGCTGAGAAAGCATGTGACCTATGGCCTACCGAACACACTTTCTTTTTTATTTTTTTAAAACTTTATTTCGTGTAATAAACCTAAAACAAATTTGATTCCATGCAACTCAAGTTTTAATCTAAGTTGGCAATAATATTTATAATATTTATACATAAAAAGCTTATAAATTGGAGTTTTCCAGTGTAAATTATTCTTCAATATTCATTTTTCAAAGAAATATAAATATTATATATACATCTTTGAACATTTATCTAAAATTATACTGTACTTATTTTAGACCTTTTTTAATATCTTAAGTAATGTTGGGAATTTTAGAGGGATAATTCATCCCTTTGACCAGTGAGCTTCTGTTAATTCCTAGTTGGTTTGATTTTGTTCACTTCCCCTTCAAATTTATCATTGGGCTTACACTCGTATGGTCCAATGCATCTTAAAACAGGTTCTTATTTTGGGATGCAGCCCCATCTTCTTTTTTTAACACTTTTTTACATATATAAAAAAAAATCAAATATTATTTTGAATAAAGGGATCATTCGTTGACAATTGAATCAAATAGTCGGGTGTTCGTTTTAGCAATTAAGTATTAATGAATTGTGTTCAATTTTTCTTTTCTGATTAAAAATTAAAAAAAAAATCAAATGAGTATCTTATGATATCGCCACATTTCCATTATTTTATTTTTTGTGAGAAATGATGCATAATATTCCCATTATTTTATAAATTCAAACTTAGTTGTTTTTCGAACTAATTGGTTATGCTATCTTTATCAATCATTTTTTTATTGCCAATGAAAAAGGCATTTTTTTTATAAGAGTGGTGCCATTTACACTTAAAAAAATTTCAATACATCCCCAAAATATTAATTTTTAACAAAATTATTTAAATATCCATGAGTTAATTATCTTTTTGTCCTTCACATCCTTTCTCAGTAAATTATTGAAAATTTATTTTCAGAAACTTCTTTACTGTATTGAAAAATGCATTTATGAAAAATATTACAATTATTCAAAAATGCATTTCTGAAAAGTATTACAATTATTCAAAAATATATTTCTGGAAAGCATTACAATTATCCGAAAATCCATTTCTGGAAAGCATTACAATTATCTCGAAATCCATTTTTGACAGTAATTTTTTACTTCGGTTTCTTTGTTGCAATTTCTTAATCAGTGTCTGACACGAGAACATCGAATGTTCCTTACTGCAATATTCAAACAGGTCTCTAATGATTTTTTTCGAGATATGAATTGTTTAAATTCGGTAGTAAAAACCTCTAATATTTCTATTATACTATCTATTTAATAATATTTATAACATTTTTTCAATTCTAACAAACGTGCATCTTAGAGAAATCAATAATGTCGTAATAGTTTTATGTTCGTTCGAGAAATTTAGAAATGAAAGGAAAAAGATGAAAAAAAATATAGTCACCATCAATTTTTTTTTTACTAGATGTGATTGGCTACCTATTAAAATATATCATTTTAATAAAATCTTAAAATTAATTAAATTTTATTAAAAGGATAATTTTAGGGTCTAGGAAACAGTCTGGGTTTGAGAGTCGATTATGTGTGGGAAAAGATTAGCATCCCCACAACGTCTGTTTAAAATGATACCAATTAATTATGTGTTATCCATTGATTTTGATAAAAACAATCTTATTTTCGGTATTTGAAAAATAACTTTCTTGACTCCATCTGTTCATTGAAATTTTGATTTTTTTTTATCTTTTATAATTTATTGTTCCATTTTTATTTGAGAAAAATAAATTAGAATCCTTTTTATTGAAATAATTCTGAAAATGTTCCAATAAGTTGGTTATATTAGAAGAACTTTTTCTCACATAAAGATCTCTTAGGCATTGCTTCTCAGAATATTTTAGAATCTCATCCTCGGAGGCTCAGATTTATTTTTCGTAAAAACTATATTGTGCATACAATGCAAAATGCTAATATATTTATACACACATTTTATTCTCTTCTTTAGAAATTTTATTAATCTTATTTGTTGGATTATTATTATAAATTTTTTTATGAAGAAAAAAGAAAATTTTATCATATTGAAGATTTTATAAATATTTCAATACACTGGTAATATTTTTAAAAAATCTTCTCACCCAGAGATTTTTTAAAATATTTTTACTCGAAATACTTTTAGAATCCAGTAATTGGATAAAATTTTCTTTTTCTCTATTTTTTCTCACCTTATTTTTTATTTATTAATTAATTTTTGTTTATTATTTTATAACAAAAAGAAAAATTTTTATTGTATTGAAAACTTTTTATAAATACTCTAATACACTGGTAATATTTAAAAAAAAAAAATCTTCTCACCTAGAGATTTCGTAGGTATCACTACTCGGAGTACTTTTGAATCTCATCGTCGAATAAAAATTTTCTTTTCTCTTACATTTTTTAGTATTTATATTACAAAATTTATTTTAAAATTAACAAAATTATCAAAAAATTTTAACTATATATTACAAATTTAATTTTTATAACATGCATAAATACTAATAGTAAAATTTAAAATAATAAAAATAATATATAAAAAATTCAAAATTTTTTTTTACCTGAATTAGACCAATTAACGATTCGGTCAGCGTTGGTCTGGGCGATTCGACTGTTTGATGATGGTCTAGTTCGATCTGGGTCGATTCAGCTGGATCAATTAGAAGTCAAAGGAAAAACGGGTCACCGGGTCGGTTGTGTAGACCTTGGGTCAGGTCGATGGGTCACGCGTGGATCCTCAAGCTTAAAAACGATGTTGTTTTGACCCTTCTTTAAATGACGTTGTTTTGGCTATGCAGTTTTATAAAAAAGTCAAAAAAAAATTTTTGTTTCATTTATGCTGGTTTTTTCTCTCTCTACTTTCTCCTTTTCTCAGACTCTTTCTCTCTAAAACTCTATTGGCTGTCATTGCTCTCAAAATCTGATGCAGGTGCAACATGCCATCCGTCGATCATCATCATTAGTTGTCGATTGTCGGTTGTAAAAAAAACTCAAAAACTTCAAAAAGTATTCCTTTCAACCCCTTGAACACAGATCCAAGTTTAGTTTTGTAGGAAATGACCTCGAACTAAGTAGATCAAGGCCTAAAGTTACTGCTAAATTTTTTTTTTTTATATTTTTTCATTTTTTGATGCTGTTGATTCTTGTTCCAGAGACTGTTGATTTTTTTTATGCTTTTGATTTTTTGATCTGGCAAGATGTTTTTGATTTTTTTTACAGGGTTTTTTTTTTTTTTTCAGTTTCCTTTCTCTCAGGCAAATTTCCATGGCTCTTTTTATAGAGAAAAAAAAATTAAAATCTCAAAAAATCTAGGATTTTGTGGGATTATAGTTGCCAAATGCTAATGGTTGTCAGGACACTATTGGTGGCTGTCGAGAGATTGGCAGAAAAGTTGCCAGAAGAGAAAAAAAGAAAGAGCAAAAAAAATATATATATATATATAAAATGGGTATCTACAGCTGCCCTCTTTGCCTATTTATGAGGATCAGGATAAGATAAAGATAAAAAAATAACCCTTTTGTTTGGGTAAACACATACAAAAAATAAAACATTGAACACAAAATTTTTTTTTTTTTTAATTTGAAAAGTTCATTTAAGTAGATGCTTAGTTTGTTTCCAAATTTAAAAGGGCTCATCTCAGTAGAGGTTCGATAACTTTTAAAAATTTAATAAGGCTAATCTAAGCAGAAGCTTAACAATTTTAAAAATTTCACTTTAAAAAAGCTCATATAAGTAGAGGCTCGATAACTTTAAATTGAACTATCAAAAAATAACTTTGAATATCACTACTGAAAGAAACTCGGATATCGCCATTGAAAAGATATGAATGACTTTGGATATTGTCATCGAAGAAAAAATGAATATCATCTTAAAGAAAATGCAATTCAAGCTTTAACACTCAGATATCACCATCGAGAAGATGCAAATAATTTTTTAACATTCAAATATCATCACCGAGAAGATGCAAATATAGATAAAATAAATTCAAACTTTAAACTCAGATCTCACCATTGAGTGATTTTGAAAATGTCTTGAATATCACCATTAAGAAAATAAAATTCATACTTTAATACTCAAATATCACCACCGAAAAAATGTGAATGTAAAGAAAGAATGTAAATTCAAACTTTAAACTCAAATATCACCATTGAGTGATTTTCAAAATGTCTTGAATATCACTATTAAGAAAATGAAATTCATACTTTAATACTCAGATATCACCATCGAGAAAATGCAAATGTAGAGAAAGAATGTAAATTCAAACTTTAAACTCTAATATCACCACCAAGAGATTTTGAAAATAATTTTTCTTGACTAATGACAATTTCACTGGGTTAACAACTTTCCTGCTAGTTAGATTGGGCTTAAAGCTCTCATCTTATGCCATTAAAAAAAATTCTTAATCTTTTGAATATGTTTTTACTTCTTTCTTTTCTTTTTCTTCTTTAATGTTTCCAAAATTGGTGAACACCATGATGATGCGGATTTTTTCTCTTAAAATGATGATGCAAATGTCTTTTTTTTAAGGAATGCACATGAAATGCAAATATCTTTTCTTAAAATGATGCACATGAAATACAAATGTCTTTTCCAAAAATACCAATGCATATATTCTTATCAATGATGGATAAGCTAATGATGCAAATGCAAAGTCAAAAGATTCAAATGCTCAAAATTTTTTTCTCTTAAAAAAACAAGTCAAGATATACAACTGTCCAAAATCTTTTTTTCTTAAACTTTTCAAAGTTCTTTTTCTTTCAATCTTGAATCTTTCATCTCATTTTAATTCCAAATCCCTTCTTTCTTTCCAATTTAGATTTCTCAATTTTTCTTTCCATTTTTTCATCTTCAAATCAATCATGCATATGATCAACTCAAACTTGATGAAAGTGAATTGAAGAAAATAAGCCAACTCAATCGATTAAACATATTTTTGTATTAAAAAGTGATTCCCATAGTGCCATTTATTTTCTTCAAAGTTTTTTTTTTTTCAAAATTTTATTTTTTTTCCCTAAAAATATTTTATTTTAATGATAAATTTCTGACAAAAAAAAATTAACTTAGTTAACATTTATGAAACAATGTGACTCTTAAGTCTTAAAAAAATGGTGATCATTATTATATATAGATATGTTTGAATAGAATGGCAATTTCATCTTTTCAAACTGCTTGGATTGTCAAATTGAGGTCTGCATTATTAAAGGGGACCTTACAACTTGATATGAAAAATTGAATTTTTATCCAATCCAAAGAACAAATTTTTTTGAAAGGTTATTTTGTGGTTAGATCAAATTCGACACCCTTTTTAGTATCATAATATGGTATTTTAATAGATGTCAAAACCAATTGTTGTAAATTGAAGATCATGTTAAGAAAGGCCAAGATTTTCTATCTCAATCATTGGTTACAATGAGTTTTTATGTTACAATCTCATTCTTGCTCTAGACTGCCTATTTTTAAGTTTTCACCATAGAGCTTCATTCTTTCTTTCTTTTTTTTTTTTTTTTTTCTTTTTTTGGGTTTTTTTTTTATGATTTCATCATGCACTCAAGCACCCTTGTGAAAGATAAAATTTTGCAAAAAAAATGGACAAAAGCAAAATTGGTCATGAGGATTCTACAAGGAACAAATTCTTCAGTTTAGGTAACCATGTTTGATTAAAATAGACTTTTCAAGGTATGTAACATAGGCCAAGGCTTGAGATTCTGAAAGAATGGATAAATAGGCTCAAAACATGTGTTTGAAAGTGATCGGACCAAGAATCAGTTCATATCATGTGAATGACTTTCTTTTAGACATTTATCTTTTTTATTTATTCAATCGTAACATCTAATCATCTCATTCTTCCCTCTTTTTTTTTTTTCTTTCACTTTTTCTTTTTCTTTCATATTTCAGCATTTGTTGAAATATGTTCAAAACTTCTAAAACTTAATTTGTTTGACATTTTCCATTATAACTTAAAGTATTCTTTCTTTGTTGTTGAAGCATGACTTCATCAAATAAATATTTCTTTGTAGAAGGTGATATTTGATTAAGGTTTATTTACAAAGAATTCACTAGGCTCAAAGGGGTAGCAAATGGATAATTTCTTGTTTGTGAAAGGATGAAGAAAGATAACCAATTATCATCTCAAGCCTAGTCACTTGTACTAAAGAGTGATTCTTTGAAAAATTAGAAATTTGTTTTTATCACCTCTATTTTTTTTATCATTTTTTTACTTTCTCTTTTTGAGATCGTTTGAACATCTAGAGTGCATGATGTAACCATCAATAATTTTTTTTTTTTGCTTTTTTCCTTTTTTTTTCTTCTTGTTTTCACAACTCATATGACAACCAATCTTTGTCCTATCTTGGTAAGTCAACAAGGTTTATATGACAATGAAAATCATGTTGCAAGGGTTTATTTAGGTCTTGATTGTGCACATCATCATCAAGTTGGATAGTGGCATGGACTAGGCAATTTTAGGGCAATTGGAAATCATTCTCTTTTGTTGATATGCCTATAAAGAAAAAGGTGCATTTGTATATTCGTGGCTATGACTTTTTGTTTAAAGCATAGTCTTAACACCTATCAACTTACCAACATCTAGATACAAAAAAAGTATCATATTTGTTTGATTTTTAAAAAACTTAAAAGGTTTTTCCAAAGCGATCATTTCGATGTTTATCGCCTTGACAAGAGGTAGCACAAAGTTCTAACTCGTATCCTTTGGGGCATCAAGGACATGAGAATATTTTATTTGGATAGATACATAATAATGATCACCAAATTTTTTTTTAGATTTTTTATTATGAAAAAGAAAAGAAAAATTTTATTATTTTATAAAAACTTGAGACAAAAAGAAAAAAATACTCTCTCAATTAGCCTTCGATTCAACTTTCATACAAGTCATAAAGTTTGTATGTATATCTAATACAAGAGTAAAAAAAGAAACCAAAGAGGCACATTTTTTTTATTTTGAATCAATCCACCTCTTTGCAACACTAAACGAACCATTATTTTTTCAGAAAGGTCACAGAAATATTCTCCAATTCCTCATCTTTCCATTGCATCCAAATTATTCATATCAATGCTTTAACACTCACGGTTCACCTTTTTTTCAATATATCAAGGTAAAGAGTGTTCAATGAGATGATGATCACTGTTAGTTTCAAATTTTATTTTTCTAGCTTTAATGAGATCTCTAACCTTGATTTGAGTACGGGATAGTTCTCTGTCGAGTGGCCTTGATTTCCATTATAGTAATCACATTTTATATTAGGATCATACCATTTTGGGTAAGAGAGTTGAAAGGATTTAAGATGCACAGGCTCCAAAAGTTGATTCTAGATAAGTTGGGGTAACAATTCTATGTAAGATATGGGAATCGAGTCAAAAATAGGTTTTTCTTGGGTATTTCTTAAGGCTCTTGAACCACTATTTAGATTGGGTCTTCATTCTGGTCTGGTAAATTCAGTAGGATGGTTGTACAAATATGTAGGTGTCTGAAAGAATGACTGGAGATAAGGTAGATAAGTTGGCTATTATAATAGCTGATATGGTTGATATGGATAAAAAATAGATGTAACATTGTTTATGGAAGGGTAATAGGTTTGGTATACTAGTGCAAGGTATGGCGTAAAACCTTTAAATTGTTGTCCCATATAGTTCACTATTTGGGCTTCATTTTCTTTCTTTTGAAGAGCTCTACTTTTTTTTTTACTTCACTTGTCTTTCTTGCATCGAGCTTGTCATTTTTATGACGTTTTCAATAATCTCATATGATATTACCATATCTATAAAATTTTTGATTGCATTCCCTATCAATTTTTCGTAATAAGGTGCTTTTAGGGTATTTACAAATAGGACAGTCATCTTTTTCTAAGTGAGGGAAAGTTGCACTTATGTGACCATATCTCTCCATCTCTGTGTATACTCTTTAAAGCTTTATGTTACCTTCTTTTCCATGTTCTATAAAGATAGACGATTTAAAGTTAGATCCATGGCATATTGATATTGTGTAATGAATGCCCTTGTGAGCTCTTACCAGGAATGAATACGAGTCCTATCTAGTTGAACATACCATTTGGCTGTAAATCTTATAAGGTTATCTTGAAATACGTGCATCAATAATTTTTCATCACGAGCATGTGCTTTCATCTTATGACAATATATGGTGACATGAGTCATTGAATATTTTGTACCATCATACTTTTTAAATTTTGGCACCTTGAATTTAGGTGGAATGACCACATCTCAGACCAAACAAAGCTCAGCTGTATCCATAGAGCCATAAAAATTCATTCCCTCTACGGCCCTAAGTAATTCTTCTAAGAATTTCATCTTTTGTTGAGTACTGATATCTTTCACTTTCTTAAGTGTCTTTATCCCTAACTTTTCTCTCTCTTTAGGATCATCCAAGTTAATAACCAAGATTGGCTCAGGTGGTTTTTCCATCATAACAGTATTAGCAAAATTTTGAAAATATCCTAGAGCAGGTGTAAATGTCATTCTTGGATAGTGATTGGAACATCCTTCGGGAGTAAGAATTTGCACTATGGTTCCTTAAGAAGGTTGGGTCGATTATGGCTCAAACCCTAGAAGGTATATAAGATCCACCATGACTAACAATTGCTTTTGAAAGCTAAGATTTTTTTTTTCACCACTTTTCCTTTATAAAAAATTTTGAGCATTTTCATTATTTTATCAATATCCCATCTTAGTTCTTCTTAAGCCTTCTCCATCATCTCAAATCGACTAGCTTGTTCTTGTTCCATGATTCTTATTTAAGCTTTGGTATTGTATGAATGGTGAGAAGGTTGAGTCAAAATATTTTGTAGGCGAGCTATTCTTGAACCATAAATTTTAAAAATCAGAATGCCATGTATTAAAATTTTCTTTTTTTATTTTTTTTATTTTTTTTAAAGAAAACAAAAATAGTGCACATGATGTATGAATACAAGTGGAAGATATTTGCTTTTGGACAAATTTCAATACTATAAATTTTCATTGATTCATATAACTTTTGTTACATGAGATTTATCATCTTAGAAGAAAATAAGCAAATCTGTAATTCTATGGGATCCATGAAGAACTTTTCAGGAGAAAGATGTCTTAGAGCAAATACCTCGATGCAAGATTATATGATGTGATTAATGTGAAAAGAAAAAGGAAAACAAAGTTGAGTTAGTGTGAGGATGTGGTTTGAAATTAAAAAAAAGTTTTTTTTTAAGATTTTTTTTTGTTTTGTTGTTTTGCTTTGCTTTGCTTTATATTCTTACACGTTTTAGACTTAGTGTTTTTTTTTTAAAAGAAATAATGAGCAAAGCTCTACCTAAGGTTTGTTTTTTATGGCTTATTATATGCTTTGTTTGGATTAACATGCGTATAAAGGTTCCCAAATTATTTTTCACTGTCGTCTACATTGGATTAGTAAGGTACCTCGATCCTCACACATTGCAGGCTATGAACGAAAATGGTTTAATCTGAGTGAAATATTTCGCTTGCCATTACGGAGGTTATCACCTCATGAGGGCATAGCTACTTTACTTCTTCTTATAAGGGATAAAGCCCAGATATAGAGCTCATGTATAAGGTGCATCGTGTCATTGTGAGTGCAAATGTATCCTAATTTATCAAGAGTAATATATACAAAAAAAATAAAGCATAAAAGGCATAGTGAAATGCGTGTGAAATTTTCTTTTTTGTTTTCGATTTGTTTTTTATTTTTGATTGATTTTTTTTTTGAAAATGAATCTAAATCTAGGAACTTAAAATTAAATACCAATTAAGACTGTTTAAAGCAAAATTGAGGATAACATGTAGTTGATTTTCGTCTAACTCTTGAAAAAAATGGCGTCTTTAGTGGAGTCGCCAAGCTATCGTAACGATTTTATGTCCGTCCGATAAATTTGAAAATGAAAGGAAAAAGATGAAAAGAAATATGAAGTCGCCACCAATCTTTTTTGGGTAGATATGATTGGCCACCTATTAAAACATTTCCTTTTAATAAAATCTTAAAATTAATTAAAAGGATAATTTTAGGGTCAACGAAACAGTTTGGGTTCGATAGTCGGTTATGTGTGGGGAAAGATTAGCAATCCTACAACATCCGTTTAAAACAGTACCAATTAATTATATGTTATCCATTGATTTTGATAAAAACAGTCTTATATTTGGTGTTTGAAAAATAACTTCCTTGACTTCTTCTGTTTATTGAAATTTTAATTTTTTTTTATCTTTTATTATTTATTATTCCATTTTTATTTGAGAAAAAATAAATTAGAACCCTTTTATTGAAGTAATTCTTAAAATATTCCAATACGTTGGTAATATTAGAAGAATTTTGTTTCACCTAAAAATTTTTTAGGCATCGTTTCTCGAAATACTTTAAAATCTTATCCTCGGAGGCTCAGATTTATTTTTCATAAAAACTATGTTCTGCATACAATGCAAAATGCTAATATGTTGATGCACACATTTTATTCTCTTCTTTAGAAATTTTATTAATCTTATTTGTTGAATTATTATTATAAATTTTTTTATGAAGAAAAGAGAAAATTTTATCATATTGAAGATTCTTATAAATATTTCAATACACTGGTAATATTTTAAAAAAATCTTCTCACATGAGATTTTTTAAAGCATCTCTACTTGAAATATTTTTAGAATCTCGTCATTGATAAAATTTTTCTCATTTTTTTATTCCCTTATTTTTAATTTGTTAGTTAATTTTTATTTGCTAATTTATAACAAAAAAAGTTTTTTTTATTGTATTGAAAACCTTTTATAAATACTCCAATACACTAGTAATATTTTAAAAAAAATCTTCTCACTTAGAGATTTCGTAGGTATCACTACTTGGAGTACCTTTGAATTTCATCGTTAGATAAAAATTTCCTTTTTTCTTACATTTTTTATTATTTTTTATTATTTATACTATAAAATTTATTTTAAAATTAACAAAATTATAAAAAAATTTTAACTATATATTACAAATTTAATTTTTATAATATGTATAAATACTAACAGTAAAATTTAAAATAATAAAAATAATATATAAAAAATTTTAAAAAATTCAAAAATTTTTTTTACTTGAATCGGACCAATCAACGGTTCGATTAACGTCAATCTAGGTGATTTGGTGGTTCGACGTCAGTCTGGTCCGTTTTGGGCCAGTTCAACTGGACCAGTCAGAAGTCAGAGAAAGAACGGGTCATCATGTCAGTTGCACGGACCCCGAGTTAGGTCGATGGGTCACGCGTGGATCCTCATGCCTAAAAATGACGTCATTTTGGCCCTTTTTTAAACGACGTCATTTTGGCTATGTAGTTTTATAAAAAGGCCAATTTTTTTTGTTTCATTTTTGCTGGTTTTTTTTCTCTTTCTACTCTTTTCCTTTCTCAGAGTCTCTCTCTAAAACCATATTGGCTGCTATTGCTCCCAGAATCCGACGTTGGTGCACTGTGCCATTCGTTGATTGTCGTCATCAATCGCTGGTCGTTGGTTGCCAAAAAACCCAAAAACTTTAAAAAGTCTTCCTTTCAACCTTCTGAACACAGATTTGAGTTTAGTTTTGCAAGAAACGACCTCGAACTACTTAGATCGAGACCCAAAGTTACTATCAAAATTTTTTTTTATATTTTTTCATTTTTTAGCGCTATTGGTTCCCGTTCTAGGGACTGTTTTTTTTTTTATGCTTTTGATTTTTTGATCTGGTAGGATTGTAGACACCCAATTTGGTCCAGGCCCAGATCAATTGGGCCTGGTCCAAAGGGTTTAAACCAACTCATTGTGTATTGACTTATTTGTTTATGATTTATTTATATTATTTATTTTATTATTTTTTTTTTAAGATTTATCGTGATTATTTATTTATTTTTTATTCTTGTTAGGAGATAATGATGGTGATTAGGATAATTAAAAATAATTAAAAATAAAAAATGAATGTGGCCGTGAATAAGCTTGGTAGAGTCATAGGTGGATTTGAATTCAAAGACTGTAGAATGAATTTAGTGTTCTGTGGATAATCCAGAAACCTAATCAAAGAAGGAATTCGAATTAATCAAAAACTTTATGATTGATCCTATAAATACCTATTGATCAGAAGCAAAAGAACACACAGAAAGCAAACAAAGAGAAAACAGAAACAAAAAAATGTTTAGAAAAGCAGAGGCAGTTCTAGAATTTTTAAAAATTTTTTTTGAAATTTTTGGCATTTTTTTTGGAAAAGTTTTGGAAAAATTCCAGATTCGAGCAATTTTTCGACGAGATTTAAATTTTTCGGTGACTTTCCAACGAAATTCAAAGTTTTCGGCCAAGCTTCCAGTTTTCAGCATCCATTTTCCAAAAATCGATGGACTTTCAGCGAGATTTTGACGACTCTACCTAGATTTTGATGAAAATTTCAAAATTCAATGAAAGATTCAATCGATGTTATTGAATCCTAGAGAGAGAGAGAGAGAAAAAAGAAGAGAAATCTGGTGAAAAAAGATTGAATTCAGCCTTTTATACTATTATAAAATGACGTCATTTTGGGCGTTAAAAAACTCCCAGGATCTGTATGTTTCTATTTGGTCCAACCCGACCCGAGCATAACCCGCTTTTGGATGACCCGCATTCCTGCCAAACCATCAGTCGAGCTGAATTGCCTAAGCCACTCCTTCTAGCCGTTTTTGTGCCTCAAGCTAAGCCGTTTTAGCCGCTAAGCTGAGTCGCATCAAGGTTTTTATTTATTTCTTATTTTTTTGCTTATTTATTTATTGATTAAATTGAAATTATTTATTTAAGTAAGCATTCCTTTATTTTTCAATGATTTTCCTAAAATAAAATTTTCAAAAAAAATATTTTTGAGGAAAAGTTGAAAGTATCAATTTTCCTTGAAAACAAAAATTTTCAAAAAATATTTTTGAGGAAGAGTTGAAAGTATCAGTTTTCTTTGAAAATAAAATTTTCAAAAGAAAATTTTTAAGAAAAAATTAGAAGTATCAATTTTCTTTAAAAATTAAAAAAATATATTTTTAAGGAAAAGTTGAAAGTATTAATTTTTCTTGAAAATAAAATTTTCAAAAACAATATTTTTAAGGAAAAGTTGAAAGTATCAATTTTTCTTGTATAAAAGCATGAGTTTTTTTTCTTATAAAACAACAAAAAAAGAGATCTATATAAAAAATTGAATCATCATTCCTTTCTCTTTTGGTTTTTTTTTTTTTTTAATTTTTAATGTTAAATAATCCGATGACGGAGCCTCTGTAAAAGAAACAGTGGTTGTGACACCCAATTTGATCCAGGCCTGGATCAATTGAGCCTTGTCCAAATAGGTCAAGATGGGCTCATTTTTATTTTTATTTTTATTTATTATTATTTATATTATTATTTTTTTAAGATTTTATCTTTTCTTGATTAATTCATAATTAGGAGATAATCATCATATTAATAAAAATATAATACAAAAATAATGAAAATCAATTTTGTAGTGAATTTGGGGGTTAGTAGGGTTTGGATTAGATTTAAAGATTGAATCTTAATCACAGAAAGAGTTGAGATTGATCAGAAACTCTTTTGATCAATCCCTATAAATAGATGCTGGAACATAGAACAAACACAGAAAGAAAATAGAGGGCAAACAGAAGCAAAATTAGTGTTTAAAAGAACATAGGCGGTTTTAGAATTTTTAGGATTTTTTTTTGAATTTTTGGCTTTTTTTTTTGGGAAATTTCTAGAAAATTTCTAGATTCCAAGCAATTTTTCGACGAAATTCAAGTTTTTCGATGACTTTTTCGGTGAAAAAACACAATTTTCGATGAAAAAACCCAGAAATCAGTGAGAATTCCATTGGTGATCTTCGCGGGTAGAGACAGAGGGAGAGAAAATTGAGGGGAAAATAGAGGTAGAGGAGAAGCATCTGGCAAAAAAATGAAAGTATTTGCCTTTTATACTATCGCAAAACAATGTCGTTTTAGGCATTAAAGGACCCTAGGATCCGTGTGTTTTTATTCGGTTTGACCTGACCCGAGTGCTGACCCGCCTTTCAACCCGTTCCCAGAAACCATTGTTGAGCTGAGTCGAGCTGAGTAGCATCCCCTGAGCCACTCATTTCAATCGATTTCTGTGTCTGGAGTCGAGCTGCGCCAACTCTCCAACCGAGCTGTTTCGATTTTTTTTTTGTATTATTTTGTTTATTTTCTTTGGCATTTTTTTGTATTTTTTTATATTGTATTTATGTGTTTGTTTATTTTTTTTAGAATATTTTTTTGCATGAATAAATTAAAAAAAAAGAATAGAAAAAATATAAAACAAAAATTTCAAGAATAATATTTTTAAGGAAAAGTTGAAAGTATCAATTTTTCTTAAAAATAAAATTTCTAAAAAATATATTTCCAATTTCTAAAAATATATTTTTGAGAAAAAGTTGAAAGTATCAATTTTTCTTAAAAATATAATTTTCAAAAAAATTATTTTTAACGAAAAGTTGAAAGTATCAATTTTCCTTAAAAATAAAATTTTCAAAAAAAATATTTTTGAGAAAAAGTTGAAAGTATCAATTTTTCTTAAAAATAAAATTTTTAAAAAATATTTTTAGGAAAGGTTGAAAATAACCGTTTTTCTTAAAAAGAAATTTTAAAAAATATATTTTTGAAAAAAAGTTGAAAGTATCAATTTTTCTTGAAATTAAAATTAAAAAAAAATATTTTGAGGAAAAGTTGGAAGTACCAATTTTTCTTAAAAATAAAAATTGTCAAGAAAAACTTTTTTAAGGAAAAGTTGAAAGTATCAATTTTTTTAAAAATAAAAACCTCCAAATGCTTTAAGGAAAAGTTGAAAATATCAATTTTCTTTGTATAAAAGCAATGAGTTTTTTTTTTCCATAAAATCAAAAGAAAAGGATTTATTTCAAAAGTTGAATCATTATTCCTTTTTTATTTTTTTTTTTATTTTCCTTTCTTTTCTTGAAAAATTTTTAATGTTACATAATCTAACGACAGAGCCTTTATAAAAGAAACAGTAGTTTTCTTGTATACTCTTGAGGTGAGAGAATTTTCTTAATTTTTTGCCAAAAATATTTGAGTCAATTAAGAATATTTTTCAATAATTAATTACTTGGTAAATTTTTTAGACTTAATGGATAACGCGAAATGAAGTTGGTACCATCATTCGATAGGTGTTGTGAAGGTGTTATAACCTTTCTCACACGTAACCATACTCTCGAACCCTGTTCTAGTTAGTAAAGCCGAACCTATTCTTTTTTGAGACCCTTAAGCTTAGGTGTTCCTTGAAAAGATAGATTTCTTAGGTGGCCAATCGCACCTAAATAAAAAAGATTAGTGGCGACTCTTTAAGTCAGTGTCTAACAATAGATCCCTAGATCTAGACGTTATGAAAATTTGGCAACTCCGCTGAGAACCAACCGAGAGTCAGGCTAGCAAATAAATTCATGTCATCCAAAAAGCCTAATAAAACTGGATTCTTTGTAAGGATTTTTTTTTCTTTTTCATTCATTTTATTCATTTATGTTGCTAACTACGTCATGCATAACATGGGCTCTATACCTGAGCTCTGTCCCTCTAGGAGGAAGTAAAGTACCTATGCTTTCGTGAGGTTCTAATACCTTCGTAGTGGCTAACGAAATACTCCCACTCAAATTGAACCTTTTTCGCTTGCATTCTGTAATGGGTGAGGATTGGGGTGCCTTACTAGTCTATGACAGACAATGATGTAAGGAGTAATTTAAGAACCTTTAGACTTTAGTCTTGAACCATATATAGTGAACCTTAGAAGTGCCTAACCTTAAGATAGAGTCCTTCTTACCCAATGATAGATATACCCTGAAACTAAGACACAAAAATGGTGTTTATCTAATTATTTTGATTGTTTGACTTTGTGCATCATTTTCATTATCATATGTAACATTATGCATCTGCATCACGTTCATTTCATCTGTGAAACTAACGATGTTGTTTGTCTGATTTTGTGCATTTGCATTATTTCATTATATGCATCATTTTTATGATCATGTTTTAATATTATCATTTGTAACATTCTCATTTCATCCATGAAGATCCACATTCCATTCATGCATCAGCATATCATACAGTATAGCATAGCATTTTTAATCATAATTGTGGTGCCAAAGGTTCAAGGATAGCTCCACTAAGCAACCTCACTAACCAATAGAGTTGAATAAGAGAAAGGATAGAGAAAGCTCAAGAAAAGCTAAAAGGAGAGTTGAATAAGAGTTTAGAGGCTTTGAACAAATTAAACAAGGGGAAAGGTATAAAAGAAAGCACTAGTCAACAAGACCATCAATCATAAGAGGTGAATGACCCACTGTGCCCTTTTGGTTTTGGGCCACATCAAGCCCAACCCGCACAAGGTCTATCGCCCCAGCAGTTCACATATCTTATAGGGTACACATACCTTGAAATACCATTAGTTTCAAATCCACCACAGTATTAAAGCTACATAAATCTTGTCTTTACTGAAAAGATAGTAGAACCAATATCAGTCCCTAATTTAGATGATCTAGAGGATAAAAAAAATTAAGGCCCAAAGAGAAAGAGACTTTAAAAGCCTCAAAAGCTGAATAGAAAATGAGCATGTTAGAGGAAAGGCTTCGAGTAGTGGAAGGAGTTGGTTTTTATGGTTCAATAGATGCAGCTGGGCTCTGTTTAGTCCCGGATGTTGTTATTCCTTCAAAGTTCAAAGTGTCAGAGTTTGAGAAATACGATGGTATAAAATGTTCGAAGACTCACATTATCATGTACTGTTGAAAAATGGCTGCCCATGCTAGTAATGAGAAGCTATTAATGCATGTGTTTCAAGACAGCCTCACGGGCTCTGCTGCTAGGTGGTATGTCCAGATAGACAGGACCCACATTCGTTCTTGGAACGATATGGCTTATGCCTTTATTAATCAGTACCGATATATTATAGACTTAGCCCTTGATCGTCTTTCTTTACAGAATATGAAGAAGAAAGTAACTGAATTATTCAAAGAATATGCCCAGATATGGAGGGACATAGCCTCTTAAGTGTAGCCTTTGTTAATTGAGAAAGAGACCACTGTATTATTCATTAGCACTTTGAAAGCTCCTATTATAAAAAGATGATAGGGAATACAATCAATAATTTTACTGACATGGTGATCTCAGGTGAAATAATTGAGAATACCATTAAAAGTGACAAGTTGAAAGGAGGAGAAACCAAGAAGGCATCAGAGAAGAAAGAGACTGAAGCTCAAGTTGTAAACTTCGACAAACAATTTAGGGGATATCAACCCTATTAACTCTAAGGTTACTCTCCATACTATCCTGTTGTGAATAATGCTTCATCCTACCTATACCAGCTAGCTCTATAACCATCTTATTCATCCACATACCAACCCATTTTTAGCCCTCAAGCTCTCACATACAGCCTTAACATTCAAACTCTTGCAAGACTCTAAATTCATTATGTTAGCCTAGCAAGTGGTTCACGAGAACAATGAATTACTCGAAAAAAATTCGTATTTGATCCAATCCCCATGACTAATATGGAGTTATATCGAGAGCTTTATAATAGTCACTTGATTGCCCCTAATAGTGTGGAGCCGCTCAAGCCATCTATCCTAAGTGATATGATCCTACAGCTCACTATGACTACCATTATAAAATTGCTGGCCATTCCACTGAAAATTACACTACTTTAAAACATAAGATGCAATGGTTAATGAAAGATGGAATGGTAAGTTTTGATTAAAGAAGAGCAATAACACCTAATATTAGTGGCAATCTATTACCTAATCACAATGTCAGTGCTCTGAATGAGAATCAAGAACACGTTAATTCAAAAAGGCCTGAAGAGCTATAATGAATCAAGGGGCAAAATATCAATAAAGATTTTTCACTTGATTGCACAGGGGCATAATTTTAGAGAATAAAGATAAGGCTGGTTGGAAATTTCTTGTCATTTTAGAATTTTTTTTTTTAGATTAATGTTGGGATTTCTTTTATGCAATAGGATAATTTTGGAGAATAAAGATAAGGCTGGTTGGAAATTTCTTGTCATTTTAGGATTTTTTTTTTTAGATTAATGTTGGGATTTATTTTATGCAATAGGATTTCATTTGTTATCATTTTAATAAAGGCAAGTTAATGCATTTCATTACATTTTCTCTTTCGCTCAACCATCGTTCCATGCTTTATTACCTTTTATAACTTTTCATTCCTATTTTCAAATTTCAAATGATGAATGTTTAGACAATGATAACAATAATTCTAGGATTTAATTTTAAGAACTTATTCACATTGATCTAAGGAGATTATTTGAGCAAAGGAAGCCAACTACTAACAGATATGAAATTAATATATCTTAAAGATATGCAGTCTTTTATACAAATCCATGAGCTTGTTTTTTCTCAATAGATGATGTTCAAGGAAAGTATTCACATTTGAGATGAAAAATGATCATTTTTCTTTTACTACTTGAAAAACCATTCATTGATATCCTTTTGAGCCTGTTATAATTTTTTTTTCTAAAAAAACTCCGATCAAGGATCACCTTTCACACTAGGGGTAATTTTTGAGAAAAAAATAGTCTAAAAGATCTAAAAAAAAAAAGAACAAAGAAAAATGCCATAAATGATTTGGGGCAAAGAAATGAGAATCTTTTTATGAAGAATGAGATGAAAAAGAAAAAAAGTAATGAAATGATGTAGAGTACGGTAAAATGCCAAGCTGCATCAAGTGATGATCTTTTGGTTTTAAACCCTTTAAACATATGTTTTGAGCCTATTGTATCCATTTTTTTCATGACCCCTTACCATGGCCTGCATTAAAACCTTTAAAAGTCTATTTAGATCAAATGTGAATGCTCGAATTGAATGATCTTATGTTGGACTAAAGTATGCTCATGATGGAATAGCATAATAATGCTACATTGCTCTAGAGATCAATGTGGATGAAAAAAAGAAAAAAATGAAAAAAATAAAAAAAAAGAAAAAATGAAAAGAGAAAAATGGAAAAGAGGGAAAAAAGAGAAAAGAAAAACTCAAATTGAAAACCCGAAAGGGAAATTTGAGTAGAAAAATCTCTGAGTTGAGAGTTGGACACATGGATGGAAGGTCAAAAACATCTGAAGATCCTGCAAAGTTGGGGCAAAGTTTGATGAGTTCAAAATGATTTCAATAGTGAATAAAATGAGTTTTAGAAAAAAAAAATCTTGGATTAATGTTTAGAATTGTCCAAAATATTCATTTTTTGGATAAACCATTCGTCCCAAAGGCACATATCCAACTTGTTTTTTTTTTCGTTTGTTTTGTACCAAACTCACTCTGCATTGATTGCCTTTTTCTCAATGCACTTTGTGTTCTTTTATTCGCACATCCTTAGAATGAATCGAGGAAATATATGATTGTATTATGTTTGTCAAGAATTGAAATGATAATGAATGAATGAAAAAGTGCTTAAAAGGTTCTTGCATTCTTTTGAAAAGAAATCCAGAATAATCGGAGGTAAAAATGATGAAAAGATGGCAGAAACTTGAAAAAAGACACATAAGATGGCCAAATGATGAACATGGTGATAGATTACTTAATAAGATCTAAAAAGATGATATGATCAAGAGATAAATATGGTGATAGATTGGTCTACATAACTATGTATTGTGATCAAATGATGAAAATCAATGGACAAAATTCATTCTAGAAGGGCTATTGCTGAGAAACCTATGAATGGTGATCAAGCGATGAAAATAGTATAGATCAATAAACAGAATTTATTTTGAAATAGTTATTGTTGAGAAGCCTATGAATGGTGGTCAAGTAATGAAAATAATAGAGATCAATTAACGAAACTCGTGAAATGTGGGTTGGTGGGGTCTTGAGAACTATATTACCATAATTTCATGACATTTATCTGTATTACATGCATTATGTTTGCTTCGTCATTTGAACAATATATGTGCATGATTCAATGAATATTTAAAGTTTTGTTTGGACATGCATCAACCAGTAAAAATTAAAATCATGATTTAGGATATGGCATCTACATTATTGTGTGAATTCAGGCTATTGTACTTGCATCCTTAATCATGACATATAAAATTTTGAGTCATCTGAAAAAGAAATTGTGAATCTTTTGATAAGAATCCTGATTTCTTAAATGAGAATTTTTAAGAAATCTTCAAATAAGAATCTTTAAGTGTCGAATGTGAATCTTTGAACTTAAATGATAATATTTGAATCTTCAAATGAGAATCTTTGAGTGTTAAATGAGAATCTTTGAATTTCAAATAAGAATCTTTGAAGTGTGAAACCCAAAATTTGACAAATGTGAATCTTCGAATTCAAATGAGAATTTTTGAATTTCAAATGAGAATCTTCAAATTCAAATGAGAATCTTCGAATTCAAATAAGAATCTTTGAGGTGTGAAACTCAAAATTTGTCAAATGTGAATTTTTGAATTTCAAATAAGAATATTTAAGGTGTGAAACCCAAAATTTGTCGAATGTGAATCTTCAAATTCAAATGAAAATCTTTGAATTTCAAATAAAAATCTTTGAGATGTGAAACCCTAAAGTTTGTTTGGATGCGAATCTCTAAATTTTTGAGTGAGAACCTTTGAACTTAGATGTGAAACTCTAAGATTTCTTGGATGTGAATCTCCAAATTTGAACGAAAAGCTTTGAACTCAACTTTTGGATTCGAATCTCTAAATTTTTAAGTGAAAACCTTTGAACTTAGATGTAAAACTCTAAGATTTCTTGGATGTGAATCTCCAAAATTCAAATGAAAAGCTTTAAACTCAATTTTTGGATGCGAATCTCTAAATTTTTGAGTGAGAACCTTTGAACTTAGATGTGAAACTCTAAGATTTCTTGGATGTGAATCTTCAAAATTCAAACGAAAAGCTTTGAACTTAACTTTTGGATGCGAATCTTTAAATTTTTGAGTGAAAACCTTTGAACTTAGATGTAAAACTCTAAGTTTTATTGCATGTGAGCTTTTGAACTTGAATGAGAAGCTTTGAACTTTTGGATGTGAATCTCCAAAATTCAAACGAAAAGCTTTAGACTTTTTGGATGTGAATCCCAAGTTTGCCAAATGCGAACCATTGAATTCGAGTGAAAAGTCTTGAACTTTTGGATGTGAATATTCAAGTTTTAAATGAGGATTTTTAAATGTTGGATGCGAGTCTTGCAAGTTGCAAATGCAAATCTTGAGATCTTGCAAATTTGAATTTTTATGGAACTGAAATTTTGAGAATCAAATTTCAGTAAATTCTTACAAATCTGAACCTTTGAATGTTGAACTCAAATTGTGAATCTTTAAGTTTCCATTACAAAATTACTTCAGACATGATCTATAACTCCTTTGGACATGATTGTCAATGAGCATTTTATTTTTCAAAGTAATGGTGCCTCTATTTAAAGGAGCTTTGTTTATTTTTTCGAAGTTGTTGAGCCTCTGATTATATGAGCTTTGTTTATTTTTTCAAAGTTGTGGTGCTTCTGTTTAGAAAAACTTTATTTATTTTTTCAAAGTCGTTGAGCCTCTGATTAGAGGAGCTTTATTTATGTTTCTCAAAATTATTGAGCTTCTGCTTAGAAGAGTTTTGATCAAAATTTTGACAAAAAAAATAAAAAAAAGTAAAAAAAAAGTGTCAAGTTAAGTTTTAAATGTGTGTCTACGTCTTTACATAATTCTTGTTTCGTAAAAAATGTGCAAAGAGGGACAGCTGTAGACAACCAATTTGGTCCAGGCTCGAATCAATTAGGCCAAATCCAAATGGGGCAAGATGAGCCCATTTTTTTATTAATTTATTATTATTATTATTATTTTGGATTTTATCTTTTCTTGATTAAATCACAATTAGGAGATAATGATCAGATTAATTAAAAATAATAAAAAAATGATGGAAATGAATTTTGTCGTGAATCTAAAGGTTGGTAAGGTTTGGATTGGATTGGATTCAAAGATTGAATCCTAATCACAGAAGGAGTTGGGATTGATCAAAAACTCTTCTGATCAATTCCTATAAATAGATGCTGGAACACAGAACAGACACAAAAAGAAAATAGAGAGCAAACAGAAGTAAAAATAGTGTTTAGAAGAACATTGGTGATTTTAAAATTTTTAGGAAATTTTTTTGAATTTTTGGCATTTTTTTCTGGGAAATTTTTGGAAATTTTCCAGATTTCGAGTAATTTTCTGACGAAATTCAAGTTTTTGGTGACTTTTTCGATAAAAAACCTAGTTTTCGATGGAAAAAACTCAGAAACCGGTGAGAATTCCGCTAGTGTTCTTCGCGGTAGAGAGAGAGGGAGAGAAAACAGAGGGGAAAAGAGAGGAAGGAAATAAGCATCTGGCAAAAAATTGAAAGTCTTTGCCTTTTATACTATCACAAAATGATGTCGTTTTGGGCGTTAAAGGACCCTAGGATCCGCGCGTTTCTACTCGGTTCGAGCCGACCCGAGCACTAACTCGCGTTTCAACCCGCTCTCAAAAAATTGTTACTGAGCCGAGCCGAGTCCCATGAGCTGCTCCTTTCAACTGATTTTTGTGTCTGGAGCCGAGCCGCGCCGACTCTCTAGCTGAGTCGTTTCGAATTTTTTTTTGTATTTTTTTTGGTTTTTTTTTTTTGTGTTTGTTTATTTTTTTAGAATATTTTTTGCATGAATAAATTAAAAAACGAGAATAGAAAAAATATAAAACAAAAATTTCAAGAATAATATTTTTAAGGAAAATTGAAAGTATCAATTTTCATTGAAAATAAAATTTCTAAAAAACATATTTCCAATTTCTAAAAAACTATTTTTGAGGAAAAATTGAAAGTATCAATTTTTCTTAAAAATAAATATTTCTAAAACTAAAACATTTTTTAGGAAAAGTTGAAAGTATCTATTTTTCTAAAATAAAATATTTCCAAATAGTATTTTAAGGAAAAATTGAAAATATCAAATTTTCTTGAAATTAAAATTTAAAAAAAAAAGCATTTTGAGGAAAAGTTGGAAGTACCAATTTTTCTTAAAAATAAAAATTATCAAGAAAAGCATTTTTAAGGAAAAGTTGAAAGTATCAATTTTTCTTGTATAAAAGTAATGAGTTTTTTTTCCCCAAAATAAAAAAAAAAGGATTTATATCAAAAGTCGAATCATTATTCTTTTTTTTATTTAATTTTTTTCCTTTTTTTTCTTGAAAAATTTTTAATGTTAAATAATTTAACGACGGAGACTCTGCAAGGGAAACAATAGTTTTCTTTTATACTCTTGAGGTAAGGGAATTTTCTTAATTTTCTGCCAAAAGTATTTGGAGTTAATTAAGAATAATTTTCAATAATTAATTACTTGGTAAATTTTTTAGGCTTAATGGATAACCCGAAATTAAGCCGGTACCATCATTCGATGGGAGTTGTGAGGGTGTTATAACCTTCCTCACACATAACCGTACTTTCGAACCCTATTTGGGTTTGTAGACTCGAACGTATTCTTTTTTAGGACCCTTAAGCTTAGGTGTCCTTTGAAAAGATAGATTCTTTAGCTGGCCAATCGCACATAAATAAAAAAGATTGGTGGTGACTCCTTAAGTCAATGTCTAGCAATAGATCCCCCAATCTGAACGTTATGATAATAGTTTTCTTGTATACTCTTGAGGTAAGAAAATTTTTTAATTTTCTGTCAAAAGTATTGGAGTCAATTAAGAATCATTTTCAATTATTAATCACTTGATAAATTTTTAACGCTTATTGGATAATGCGAAAATGAGCTGGTACCATCCTTCGATGGGCATTATAAGGGTGTTATAATCTTCTTTAGATATAATCGTACTCTCAAACCTTGTTCTAATTTCACAAACATTGAATCTACCTTTTAAAGATACCTAAGCCAAACTTAAGATTCTTCTTTAAAAGGGACAGATTCAATTAGGTAGCTAATCGCATCTAAACAAAAAAGATTGATAACGACTCCTCAAGTCAATGTCTAGTAATAGATCCTTAGATCTAGACATTATGATAGCTTGACGACTCCGTTGGGGATAACCGAAAGTCAAGCTAACAAATAAATTCATGTTATTCAAAAGCATAATAAAATTGAACTTTCTGTATAAATTTTTTATTCAATCATTCTATTTATTTACTTTGTTAACTCTGTCATTCATATGCATATGCATAACATGAGCTCTATATCTGAGCTCTGTCCCTTTAGGAGGGAGTAAAATACCTATGCTTTCATGAAATTTTAATGTCTCTGTAGTGGGTAGCGAAATACTCCCACTCAAATTGAACCTTTTTGCTTACAGCCTGTAATAGGTGAGGATTGGGGTGCCTTACTAGTACGTGATGGACAATGATGTAAGGAACAATTTGGGAACCTTTAGACTTTAACCTTGAGCCATATATAGTGAACTTTAGAAGTGCCTAACCTATAGATGGAGCTATCTCTTTCCCTTTAGAGTTGACCTAAAGCATAGGATTCATTCCTGTTATTGTGTGTGATGTTTTAATTTATTTAGTTATTCATTTATTTATTTCTCTTTATTTGGTATACTAACTTCTTCTCTTATTCATTTTTGCATTGATTCATGCTCATATCATAAAGTTGCATTAAAAACATTTGCTTGAAAGACGGTCTTCAACAAAAAGTTTTTCATGGATTTCACAGAACGACTAGTTTGGTCTTCGTCTGTATTAGCTCATTGTAAGTCACCTAACGAAGTAAAAGTTGAGTCAGAAAGGATTTAGCAAAAGGAAAAGGATTGTCTACCCATCGACTATGCTTCCACCTTGTCTCAAGAAACATCCATCTTCCTTAAACAAAATAATTTAGAGGATTTGCTTGATATATGGAAGAAGATGAGTCCATCAAGACAAGAGGAATTTTGCCAGAGGCATGGATATATAGCACACCTTCTTAAAATGAATGTTGAGAGTCAACTAATTAGAGTTACAGTGCAATTTTGGGTTCCTTCATACAAATGTTTCATCTTCAATGAAATTGATATGACATCGATCATTGAAGAATATTCGACTTTGTTGGGCCTACACCTCTAGGCTTCGGACAATATATATGTCAAAAAATACAAATCTGGCCTATCTTATGGGGATAAACAAGGAGATTGTGGATTCTCATACAAAGAAGAAATAAGAACGGGTTTGTTTACCTTAGAAGTTCTTTTATGATTTTTTGGTACAACATGTCAACAAGGAGTAGGAGTTAGACGTGTTTACCTTAACCATATATGGAATGATGATTTTTTCAAAGGTTTTAGGTTATATTGAAATAGCTGTGGTTGACTTCTTCGAAAGTGTGATCAATGATTGCAACCCTTAAACTGTGATATTAGTAGAGACTATTAGATCTTTAAGTTATTGTCACTAGAATAAGAGTGTTTCATAGGCTGTATACAACTATTGTATCTATCGATGAAAAGTCACTTTGAGTGTAAAAAATGTGTTTTCTCGAAGCTTTATTTCATAATTGAGCTCTAATCAAAAAATTTTGTGAAAGTGAATGGCTATTACAAAAGTCTAAAAAAGAGTGAAGAGCAGCATCCTTAACAAAGCTGACAAGCACCGAGGTGAGATGGTTGACCCTGTGGATAAATCGTGAACCTATGCTATATCAGTGTAGAGTTAACATTATGGTCCCACTTTTGTGTTTATGAAGAGCAACGAGTTATACACCACTTTTAGTGAGAAGATAGTTTGAGGTAGAACAATTTATTCCCATGATACATAAGCTTCATTAGTAAGAGATTTCTTATAATGAGCCAAAAGCATTTTCAGAAGATCAACGATGTGATTAAGGAATGGAAAAACCCACGTTCCATAGGATGAGTCTTGGACCGTTCACTGATAAGGTCACTTATAGGTACTTGGTTTGGAAAGCAAGACAAGGACAAGAAGTGGTATTCACTCCTAAAGGTTTTCTACAACCAACAGGAGAAATGCTTAAAGAAACACCATCAGAATTAGAATTTATAAAAAAAGAATTTAAGATCGATAAGGATAAGTAAGGCAAGAGATTCAGAAGCTTCTAGAGAAGAGAGATCAATGGAAAGATAAAGCTGAAAAGCATGAAGTCAAAGTTTGCAAGATTGCTAGAAAATATGATACAACTATCAAAGACCTAGCAGAGCTACACCATGAACATAAGAAGTTGTGTGTAAAGATCAAGGCCAAGAAGATAACAATCACTAAACTGACTAATGAAAATAAGTGATTGAAGCAAGAATATGCTAAATTAGAAGAAGAAAGTACTCATGTATAGATAAAAAATAACATGTTGAATAGCTACCTAAGCAGGTTGAGACAAAGGTTGAATGAATAAGAAGACAATATTGTTGCATTGGTTAGAAAGCATAGAAAGTTATCATAGCAAGTATGGTATGGTAAAAGGGAAAACCTGGGAAGACAGAAGTATATTGAGCACTTAACAACCCAAAGTTACAAAGAGATATGTAAGACAAGAGAAATGGTTGAAGAGGCAGAAGTATTGAAGCAAGTAGAGGCCCAGTAGGGGAACATGGACAATGTTTGCTAAATTTCATTGAAGAAATAAGATACTAGTATGAGTAGATCAAATGATTCTATGGTTATAACTCAAGGATGATAAATTCTATGTAAACAAAAGTTTTTTGGAATAAATAAAATCTTTTGGTTGAACACTATCTTAAAGCAAATTTTTTTCATATGCATGCATTTTCATTCATTGCATTCTTATTCATTACATTTAACAAAATAATCATTTTAGGTTTTCATGAGATAGTCGTATAAGCCTCATAATTCTGAGATATGGTATTCAAGGTTCAAAGATAGCTCCATCCAGTAAAAACCCCACCCACTGATATAACATAAGAGCTAGAGCTAGATAAATAGAGCAAGAAAACTCTCATCAACTTGAAAAAATAGAAAAGGCACAGGTAAAGCTTGAAAATGAGTTGAGTAAGATTTTGGATGCTTTGAACAAGTTAAACAAAAGAAAGGGGATAGAAAAGAACACAAGCCAATAGGGTCCTCTATCAGAAGAAGTGACCGACCCTCTATATCCTATTGGTTTTAGTTCTCAACAAGCCCAATCCACATAACAAGCCCAGCCCAGTCCATAGTAGTTCACATACCCTGTATACCCTAGAATGCCATCAGTTTCAAACCCAGGGCATTACCATAACTATGTGAATCCTGTGTTCGCTAAAAAGGTAGTAGAATCGATCCAAGTTTTTGATTTAGATGACTCGAAAGAAAAAAAGAAAAAAAAGGCAAAAGTGGTTGAATCTCAGGAAGATTCGAAGATTAGTATGCTTGGACAAAGGTTATGGGTTGTGGAAGGAATTAGGTTTTATGGTTCTGTCGATGCTGCTAGGCTTTGTTTAGTCTCAGATGTAGTTATTCCTTTAAAGTTTAAAGTACCAAAATTTGAGAAATATGATGGTACGATATGCTCGAAGACTCATATTACCATGTACTATCGAAAGATGGCAACTTGTGCCTATAATGAAAAACTACTAATGCATGTTTTTCAAGATAGCCTTATGGGCTCCGCTGCTATATGGTATGTCCAGCTAGATAAAACTCGCATCCGTTCTTAGAGTGATATAGCCCATGACTTTATTAGTCAATATCAGTATATCATGGATTTGGCTCCTGATTGTTTGTCTTTACTGAACATGGAGAAAAAGGCGAATGAGTCCTATAAAGAATACGCCCAGAGGTGGAGGGATGTAACTTCTCAAGTGCAATCTCCTCTAACTAAAAAGAAAACTATAGTGTTGTTCTTCAGCACTCTGAAATCTCCCTATTATGAAAAGATGATAGAGAATGTAATCAAGACCTTCGTCGATATGTTGATTTTGGAAGAAATTATTAAGTGTGCTATCAAGAATGACAAGTTCAAATGAGGGAAGGCATCAATTAAAAGAGTCCTAAAGAAAAAAAAAACTGAAGCTCAAGCTGTGAGCTTTGATAGGTAATAATTTAGGGGTTATCAACCCTACCTACCACAAGGATATCTTTCAAATTATCCTGCTGTGAATAATGCTTCCCTTTACCCATACCAACCAATCCCACAGTCATCTTACCCCCAAACATATCAATCCTCTTTTAGACCTCAAAATACCATATATAATCATAATACTCAACCTACCCTAAGACCTCAGACTCATCCTACTAGCCCAATTGATGGTTCATGGGAGTAATGAACTATTAGCGAAAAGCTTATATTTGATCTAATTCCCATGACCTATATAGAGTTATATTATGAGCTTTACAACAATTATTTGGTTGCTCCTAGTAGATTAGAGCCACTCAAGTTGCCTTACCCTAAGTGGTATGATTCCACAACCCATTGTGATTATCACTATGAGATTACTGGTCATTTCACTGAGAATTGCACTACTTTGAAACACAAAGTGCAATGGTTGATTAAAGTTGGAATGATTAGCTTTGATATAAGAGGGGTAACTGCACCAAATATTAGTGATAATCGTTTGCCTAATCATAATGTGAATGCTTTGAGTAAGGAACATGAGCATCATTTAAAGAGAAAAGTAACAGGTATTAAAACACCTCCCAGTCAGCTATTTGATGCTTTATAAAAAGCTGACATGATACAGCCAGTAGGTCCACATAGTGAAGTATATGTAGCAAGCACTAGCTGTAAATATCATAGTAGGGCAATTGATCACTTTATCAAAACTTATGAGCAGTTTTACTAAGAGATATAAAAGCTCATGGATTCATACCAGATGGAACCCTATAAAGAAGGAGAGGTTTCAAAAAATACTGAGGTATTTATGACCGACAGGCTAGCAAAATTATTTCCAATGTCGTTAACAATTCATTGTAAGAATAAGCCAAAATCAGTTATAGTCAAACTCATTCCCAGCCTAGTAACTTTTAAAGTTTCGATCTCATTCCAATATAAAAATGATAAAGCTGTACCTTAAAAATATGGCTATGATACAGTAGTTCAGGGGTAAAAGAAGAATTCCTCTAAGTTGATGCCTCTAATATAATTTGTGTATGAAGCATCACCCGAAGTGAAAGATGCTACACTTCAAAAATGCTAAAGAGGGCTAGAAAAAAGAAAGTCAAGATGGAAAAAGAATAGAATGACTTGAATGTGGTACCTGAAGAGAAAGGCCAGAAGCCAGTATAAAAAAAAAAAAGGTTTATGAATTTTTAAAGCTGGTAAAACATAACGAATACTCAGTGGTGGAATAGTTAAATAAGATTTCAACATGAATTTTATTATTATCACTACTATTGAATTCGAAACCACACTGGAATACTCTGCTAAAAGTGTTAAACCAAGCATATATGGCACATAATGTGTCTGTTGAATATGTGAACCACTTAGCTGGAAACTTAGTCATGTCGAATTATATTTCATTCAGTGATGATGAGATTTTTTCGGAGGGAAAGAGAAGTGCCAAGACTCTATATATCACGGTCAAATGCAAGAGCCATATCATGACTAAAGTCTTTATTGATAATGGCTCAGCTATCAATGTCATGCCCATGTTAACTTTGAAAAAGTTACTTATCGACTACTTTCATATGAAGGACAGTCAAATGGTCGTGCAAGCTTTTGATAGGATCAGATGAAAAATCTTGAGAGATATCAAAATGCCCTTGCAAATTAGGCTGTGCACTTTTAATATAAAGTTTCAAGTGATGGATATCTCTCCATCTTACAGCTGTCTATTAGAAAAGCCATAGATTCACATAGCAAGTGTTATGCCCTTTACCCTATACCAAAAAATCAAGTTTAATATAAAAGGTCGATTGGTAGTGGTATTTGGAGAGAAAGACATGCTAGTAACCCAACCTTTGAATACTCTACATGTGAAAACTGTTGAAGAAGTGATGAAATGTTCCATCGATCTTTTGAACTAGTTAATTTTGTGGGAAAAGGACCTAAAAATTAATAATTTTCAAAGATAATGTCAAGTCAAGTCATTAATAAGGGCTAGTATCTTGGAGTAGAGTTGGGCAAAAATTTACAAGGAATAAAAGAGCCCTCAACAGTGGTGAACAATAGTGAAAGACTAGGCCTATTCTATGAAGCAAAAGAATAAAAGATCAAGAGAAGACAAGCAGGTAAAGGAACAAGACTAATGATCATTTCACACTTGTACGAGACTTTCAAGCTTTGAGGATTTATATACCTAAATGCAAAATGAGATTTTGAACAAAGTGTGAAAGAGACATTCGCTCAATTATCCATCCATGCTATTGAAGATGAAAAGGGGCTTAAACGAAAAGGATGGGTCTGCCTTTGTCCGTTAGATTATGAGCTGAACAATTGGAGTATCATTGAAATACTTTTTACCCTTGAGACTAATTCAATGTAATTGTACATCCCCAATAGCTATTGCCTAAGGCATTAGGGTGATCTTTCTTATTTAGGCCATATATCTTTTATTATTTTAATAAAGATTAGAAATGATGTGCTTTCATTCATTTTTTCTTGTGCCCTCATTATTGTCATTTTTTTGTTTTTCTAAATACATCTTGTCAACATATCTCATTTTATTCAATTTCAGGTTTTTAAATGAACAAGAAGATAATTATGATAATGATCAAGAGGTTAATTTTGAAAGTTCAATTAACACTGATGAACTTGACAATTAAGATGATTCTGAAGAGTATGTTATACCTCTAGACCTAATGAGATTGATTGAGTAGGAAAGTAAGCCAATTGAGCCTTATCAAGAGATAACTGACTTGGTGAATCTAGGAGATGAAGAGAATAAGAAAGAGGTTAAAATTGATACTTCACTTTCATTGGGAGATATGCAACGTTTGGAAAATCTACTTTTGGAATTCATAGATGTGTTTGTTTGCTTTTATTAGGATATGTCAGGGCTTAGTAGGGAGATAGTAGAGCACAGACTGTCCCTAAAACCAGAGTGTAAGCCAATCCAGTAAAAATTGAAGCGAATGAAGCTTGAAATGTTGCTAAAGATTAAAGAAGAGGTAAAGAAGTAGTTTAATGTAAGTTTTTTACAAGTAGCTAAGTATCCAGAATAGGTAGCCAACATAATATCAGTCCTCAAGAAAGATGAAAAGGCATGAATGTGCATGGATTATCGTGATTTAAATAAGACTAGCCTAAAGGATAATTTTCTTTACCTCATATTGACACACTGGTAGACAACTCGGTCAAACATTTGATGTTATCCTTTATGGATGGATTCTCAAGATATAATCATATAAAAATGGCTAAAGAAAACATGGAAAAAATCACTTTTGTGACTACGTGGGAAACGTTTTACTATAAAGTCATGCTTTTTGGTCTAAAAAATACTGGGACAACGTATCAGATAGCCATGGTGACGGTCTTCCATGACATGATGTACAAAAAGATTGAGGTGTATGTGGATGATATGATTGCGAAATCTCGTGAAAATGAATATCATGTCACAAACCTTAAAAAGCTATTTGAGAGGTTGAAAAAATTCCAAATCAAGTTAAACCCAACCAAGTGCACCTTCGAGACAAAATCAAAGAAGTTGCTAGGCTTTGTGATTAGTGAAAGAAGGATTGAAGTCGATCCAAACAAAATACGGGTCATTCAAAATTTGTCACCTTCGAGTACACCAAAAGAAGTTTATGATTTTTTGGAGAGATTAAACTACATTTCGCGGTTCATATCTTAACTTACCTATAAATGTGATCTCATTTTTAAGCTTCTCCGTAAGAATAACCTTGTAGAATGAAATGAGAAATGCCAAATAGCTTTTGATAAAATTAAGCAATACTTGTCAAATCCTTCAGTATTGGTACCACATGTTTCAAGAAGATCCCTAATTTTATACTTGACGATGTGTGAGAATTCAATGGATGTGTGCTGGGGCAGTAAGATGAATATAGTCGAAAAGAGAAAGCTATTTATTATCTGAGTAAAAAATTCACAGAATATAAGTCCAAGTATTCTTCTTTGGAAAAAATGTGTTATGCATTAGTTTGGACTGCCAAAAGGCTTAGACAATACATGCTCTATCACACCACTTGGCTTATAGCAAAACTGGATCCAATTAAATGTATCTTCGAGAAGCTTTCTTTGTCTAAGAGAATTGCTAGGTGGCAAGTAATGCTCTCGGTGTATGATATTATATATGTAAGTCAAAAGACAGTAAAAGAAAATACTATAACTGAGTTTCTCATAGATTATGCTACCAAAAACTATGAACCAATGAGATTAGAGTTTTTCAATGAAAATCTAATGATTGTTTCTCAATTAAAAAAGGAAGAGCATGAAGAAAAGTGTTTGAAGATGTATTTTGATGGAGCTACCAATGCCTTAGGACATGGGATTGAAGCAATCTTGATTTCTCCAGAAGAACAATACTATCCTATAATAGCAAGGTTGAATTTCAATTGCATAAATAACATTAGTGAATATGAGGCATGTATCATGGGTTTATAAGCTGCTATAGCTAGAAAAGTTAAAGCATTAAAAGTATTTAGAGACTCAGCTCTAGTTATATATCAATTGAAAAAAGAATAAGAGATGAGAAACTCAAAACTTATTCTATATCGTAAGTATATTCTAGAGTTGATCAAATAGTTCAAAGATATTCAATTTGATTATTTACCTCGAGAGAAGAATTTGATTGCTGATGCCTTGACTGCTAAAGGAACAATGGTTCGAATTAATGATAATGCTGACATTCAGCCCATCAAGCTAGATGTCAAAGATATGTCAACTCACTGTTTCAATGTAGAAGAGGAAGAGAAAGGGAAACTTTGGTTTTATGATATATTACAGTACATTAAAAACCAGTAATACCCGATCCAAGCAACGAAGAATAATAAAAGAGTTTTTTTAATATTAACTATGAGCTTTTTCTTGGATGGAGATGTTCTATACAAAAAAAATCAGGATCAAGTATTGCTGAGATGCGTAAATAAAGCTGAGGTGAGAAAATCATTGAAGAGGTACATGATGGAATATGTGGGGCACATGCCAATGAACACATGATGGCAAGATAGATAATGAGAATAAGATACTATTGGTTAACAATGAAGAGTGATTACGTTGACTATGCTTGAAAATATCATAAATGCTAGATCTATGCAGACAATATCCATGCTCCACCATCTGTTTTGTATGTTTTGGCACCACTTTGGCCATTCTCGATGTAGGGCATAGGTTCATTTTCATGATGATAGATTATTTCACAAAATGGGTGGAGGCAGCATCATTTGGAAATATAACACAATTTGTAGTTTGTAAGTTTATAAAAAAAGAGATCATTTACAGATATAAACTTTTAAAGAAAATCATTTCAGATAATGTCAAAAAACTAAATAGTGAAATGATGCAAGAAATATGTACCCAGTATAAGATCAAACATCATAATTCGAGCCATACCTTTCAAAAATGAATGGGACAGTAGAGGCAGCTAATAAGAATATAAAATAAATTTTTGAAAAGATGATCGAGACTTATAAAGATTGACATGAAAAGTTGTCATTTATGTTGCATGCATATTGAACATCGATACGTACCTTTACTAGGGTAACTCCATTTTCTTTGGTTTATGGAATGAAAGTTGTACTGCCATTGAAAGTGAAAATCTTATCCTTGAGGGTTCTAAAAGAAGTTAAACAGGAAGAGGCTGAATGGATTCAAGAGTGCTATGAACAGTTAAATTTCATAAAAAAAAAAAATTGATAATGTTATGCCATGGTCATCTATATCAAAGAAGAATGATGAAGGCTCATGCAAAAAGGTTCGACCTCGTTATTCTTGAGAGGAAGAGTTGGTCTTGAAAAGAATTCTTCCAAACCAACATGATAATAGAGAAAAGTGGACTATGAATTGGGAATGGCCATATGTGATGAAACAAGCTTTCTCAGGTGAAGCGTTGATATTGGCTGAGATGAATGGAAATGATTTACCTTATCCTATTAATTTCGATGTTATAAAAAAGTACTATGCTTGAAAAAAAAACAAAAAAATAAATAAAAAGAATGACTCAAGTTGAAAACCCCAAAAGGGTAGTTTGACTCAAAAGGGGGTTATTTAAGTTGAAAACCTGAAAAGGTAACTTAAATAAGGAGAATACAACATCGAATCTAAAATTCATTAGTAAAGAGGTTAGCATGTTCTAAAGAGCTCTAAGTTGTTAAGTGCATCGAGTAGTTGAATTTTTTTAAAAGATTTCAATATATGTTATCATGATTGTCCGATTGTTTATTTTTAGGCATTGTCTCCCCATAACCATCATTGTAATTCTTTTCTTTCCACATTGGCCAAAGTTTGCTATCATTTTGTTAATAAAAGATATTCCACTTCATTCTTTGAGTTTCTCTTTTTTTTGGTTATTTCTCAACCATTCTTACTTTTTCCTTTTTAATACCTTATACTGGAAGAAATGTGCAAATGCATTCTTACATTTTGAGATTGAAATAATGATTGACAAATGAATAATAGCATGAAAGATTTCTACATTACATTGAAAGGTGGAGAGTGATAAAGGCAAATTTGAAATGTTCAGTTCCTAACAAGGACATTGAATTTGGAAAGAGATTTCTTGCAAAGAGAATATGAGAATTAAATGAGATAGATGATTGAGAGTTACATTGATTTGGTCTTAATATTTGAAGATTAAAGGGTTCAGGGCCCAAAAAAAGAGCTTGAGAAACTTGAGTACCATAATTAATCAGCATTTGTATAGCATGCATTGCATTTCTAAATGCCTAGTGTATAGCATATACTGCATTTAAAAAAATCTAGTACATAAATTCAATAAACAAGAGTATTCCGGGATCTCACATGAAGAAGACAGATGTGAAGACTTTTCGATGTAAAATTTTCAAATTCTCGTTTGAGAAGAAGTTTATGAGGTAAGATTCTAATCCTTTGAAGAGGATACTTCTCAGTATTTGGAATGATTTCTAAGGCCTTCGAGCATAATCTCTTAAAATTCCTTCATATACAATCTATGACTCTTCTGGATATGATTGTCAAAGAGTCTTTTATTTTTTCAAAGTTGTTGAGCCTCTTATTAGAGGAATTTTGTTTATTTTTCCAAAGTCGTTAAGCCTCTGATTAGAAAAGCTTTCTTTATTTTTCTAAAAAGTTGTTGAGCCTCTAATTTGTTTATTTTTCCAAAAAGTTTTTAAGCCTCTAATTAGAGAAGCTTTGTTTATTTTTTCAAAGTCGTTGGGCTTCTTATTAGAGGAGTTTGGTTTATTTTTTAAAAGTTGTTGAGCATCTGATTATAGGAGCCTTGTTTATTTTTGAAAAAGTCATTGAGCCTTTGATTAGAGGAACTTTGTTTATTTTTCAAAAAGTTGTTAAGCCTCTGATTAGAGAAGCTTTGTTTATTTTTCAAAAAATCGTTGAGTCTATGTTTAGAGGAGTTTTTGTTCATTCTCTAAAAAGTTGTAAACCTCTGCTTAGGGATGTTTCGAGTGTCTTTTTAAAAAAAAAAAAAAATGTGTCAGCATAAATGGGGTGTCTACATCTTTGCGTAATTTCTATTGCACAGAAAATGCGTAAAGAAGAGCAACTATAGACACTCAATTTAGTCCAGACCTAAATCAATTGGACCGGTCCAAAGGGGTTAAACCAACTCATTTGTGTATTGATTTATTGGTTATGATTTATTTATATTATTTATTTTATTATTGTTTTTCTAGGATTTATCGTGATTATTTATTTTTTTTATTTTTTATTTTTTATTCTTATTAAAAGATAATGATGGTGATTAGGATAATTAAAAATAATTAAAAATAAAAAAATGAATCTGGCTATGACTAAGGTTGGTAGAGTCATAGGTGGATTTGGATTCAAAGACTCTATGATGAATTTGATGTTTTGTGGATAATCCAGAAACCTAATCAAAGAAGGAATCTAGATTAATCAGAAACTCTATGACTAATCCTATAAATACTTATTGATCAAAAGTAAAGAACACACAAAAAGCAAACAGAGAGAAAATAGAAGCAAAAAGTATTTAAAAGAGCAAAGGCAGTTCTAAAATTTTTAAAAAAAATTTTCAAAATTTCTTGCATTTTTTTCTAGAAAATTTCTAGAAAATTTCCATATTTCGAGCAATTTTTAGATGAGATTTGAATTTTTCGGTGACTTTTCGATGAAATTCAAAGTTTTCACCCAAGCTTTCAGTTTTTGACATCCATTTTCCAAAAACTGGTGAACTTTCGACCAGATTTCGACGACCCTACCCAGATTCTGATGAAAATCCCAGAATTTGATGAAGGATTCAATTGATGTTCTTGAATCCTAGAGAGAGAAAGAAGAGAAAGGGAAGAGAAAGAAGAGGGAGGAGAAATCTGGTGAAAAAAGATCGAATGCAATCTTTTATACTATTGTAAAACAATGTCGTTTTAGGCGTTAAGAGATCTCCAGGATCCGTGCATTTCTATTCAGTCCAACCCGACTCGAGCGCAATTCGTTTTTGGTCGACCCGTGTTTCAACGAAACCTTCAGCCAAGTTGAATCCTCTGAGCTGCACCTTCTAGCCACTTTTATGCCTCCAGTCGAGACGTTTCAACCGTTGAGCTGAACCGCGTCAAGAATTTTTTTTCATTTATTTATTTATTTACTATTACTACTATTAATATTAATATTATTATTATTATTTTTTTGTTTATTTATTTATTGATTAAATTGAAATTATTTATTTAAATAAGCATTCTTTTATTTTTTAATGATTTTCCAAAAATAAAATTTTCAAAAAAATATATTTTTGAGAAAAAGTTGAAAGCATCAATTTTTCTTAAAAATAAAAATTTTTAAAAATATATTTTTAAGGAAAAGTTGAAAGTATTAATTTTTCTTGAAAACAAAAATTTTCAAAAAATATTTTGAGAAAAAATTGAAAGTATCAATTTAAAAAAATATATATTTTTAAGGAAAAGTTGAAAGTATCAATTTTCTTTGAAAATTAAAAAAAAAAAACATTTTTATGGAAAAGTTGAAAGTATCAATTTTTCTTGAAAATAAAATTGTTAAAAAAAAAACATTTATGAGGAAAAGTTGGAAGTACCAATTTTTCATGAAAATAAAATTTTAAAAAAATATATTTTTTAGTAAAAGTTGAAAGTATCAATTTTTTTGTATAAAAACATGAGTTTTTTTTCTTATAAAACAAAAAAAAACAGAGATCTATATCAAAAATCGAATAATCATTCCTTTCTCTTTTTTTTTTTTTTAACTTTTAATGTTAAATAATCCGAAGACGGAGTCTCCGCAAAAGAAATAGTAATTTTCTTATATACTCTTGAGGTGAAAAAATTTTGTTAATTTTTTGCCAAAAGTATTGGAGTCAATTAAGAATCATTTTCAATAATTATTCACTTAGTAAAATTTTTAAAGCTTAATGGATAACACAAAATTGAGCTGGTATCATCCTTCGATAGGCGTTGTGAGGGTGCTATAACCTTTTCTCATACGTAATCATGCTCTCAAATTTAGTTTTGATTTCGTAGACATTGAATCTACCTTTTAAAGATACCTAAGCCAAACTTAGGATTCCTTTCTAAAAATGACAAATTCAGTTAGGTGGCTAATCGCACCTATATAAAAAATATTTGTGGTGACTCCTTAAGTCAATGTCTAGCGATACATCCTCAGATCTAGAGGTTATGACAAAGATTTTTTTATTTTTTTTACAGGGCTTTTTTTTTTTCAATTTCCTCCCTCTTAGGCAAATTTTCATGGCTCTATTAATAAAGCAAAAAGAAGATTAAAATCTTAGAAATTTTGGGAAGTTTGAAAATCCATGTACCTAATTTTCGGTTCAAATGAATTATGTAGATAGGAATAAAAATTGAAAGATAAATTAAAATCTCAAAAAAAAAAAAAAAAAAACAAAAGGTGCATTAATCAAGCTATGACCTGCCTCAATTATTATTAAACATGTTGCTATAGCTAACACTAAAAATTAGATTACATAGATAAAAAAATAAAAGAACAAAAAAAAATTTATAATTATCTTAAAATGTGATAAAGAGAGAAAAAATGGATAACTAACATTCAACTTTTTTAAAAGTGAAAAAGTAGGTTGAAGTGAATTTTAAAATACATATTCTTTCTTTACTTCAAAAAAAAATTATAATCTTATTAATACTATATATTTTTTATTATTTATCTTTTTATTAATTCTTCAACTTAGTTGATGCCATTTAATACGTAAATCCAACTCAGTTTAAAGTTTTAATATTAGTATAAATATGAAGAGTTAAACATAAAAATAATCACTATATTATATTTTTTTCTTTGTTTAATATATAAAGAAATAAATTTTTAATTTAATATTTTAACTTTTATTTCGTCATTCATTTTGGTATTTAAAGCCAACACGATTAGTTAACTTGTTAAGGGAACATAAATATTCAATAAAATGCTTATATGAGTAAAAAAAAAGTTCAGTCAATATCACATTATCAATTATCATATTAGCATTAAAAGAAAATTTTTAAAAAAATTATAAAATTTGGAAACAATTTTAATATTTTAAAAATTATAAAAATTAAAATATTTAAATATTTAAAAAATTAAAAAAATATATAAAAACTCAAAAAATAAAAAATCTCAAAATTTTAATAAAAATACCAAAAAAAATTCCAAAAAATTCTAAAAATTCAAAAAATGATAATTTCAATAAAAATAAAATTTTATTAAAATTCAAAAAAAGAGTCACAAAAACATACAAAAATTAAAATAAAAAAAATTGAAAATTTTTTAAAAAATATAAAAATTTTAAAAAAAATTGTAAATTTTATAAAAAAAATTTTCTATTTTTTTATTTTTTATTAAATTTTAAAGTTCTTTTATTTTTTATTTTGCAGAAAATTTTTTAAATTTTTACAATTTTTAGAATAGTTCAAATTTTTTTAAAAAATTGGATTTTTCAATTTTCAAATTTTTTTAAAAAATTTTAGATTTTCTTCAAAATTTTAAATTTTTAAGGATTTTTTTAATTTTAATAAATTTTTATTTTTTGATTTTTTTAAGTTCTCATAATTTTTTAATTTTTACAATTTTTAAAAATATTTCATTTTTATAATTTTTTAAAAATATTTTAGATTTTTTTAAAATTTTGTAGAATTTTTAAAATTTTAAAAAACAATTTTCCTTTAGTACTAATATGACAATTGATGAGATGATACCAATTGGACTTTTGATATGTATTAGTATCTTAGTAACTATTCATGTTATATCAACAAATTAACTAACAGCATCAGTCCTTAATATTGTAGTGAATGACAGAATAAAAGTTTAAGCATTAGATTGATAATTTTATTTTTTTTAAATATCAAATTGATAAAAAACATATATAATATAAGAGATATTTTTATATTTAACTGAAATATAATTTATTGTTATTTATATAAAACAATAACAATTGGATTTTAGATTAATTGTTAAGTCTTAGAAAGTTTTTCGTACTGAAAGAAATTTCATAATTGAATTTCGATATAAATATATGTGTGTGTGTGTGTGGACACTAATTAATTTTCATTGGCTTACATGAAAGCACGTTAGACCTTTCCCATATCATATATTCTATCTCTAATAATTGGAGTCTCATGTTCTCATTATTAAGGTGTCCCTTCGAAGAGAAGTTCATTGAATTTTAAGTTACAAAAAAGGTTTATATAAAAGAGATTTACTCAGTAATACCGAAAAGAAAGAGATTTACTCGTAAAGTGAAATTTATTCCCATTTCATAAAATCTCATTATCCTTTTTCGGTTGATTTTTTTTATTTAATTTAATTTAATATTTTTATATGATGTAATATTTAATTATAATTTTGACTTATAATATCATTAAAAAAACAATTTGAATTTGATTTCAACTAAAATTTCAAATATTAATATTTAGGGTCGGTGTAAATAAACCCTGTCGTAACGGTTTTGTGTCTACCCGATGAATTTGGAAACAAAATAAAAAATAACGGAGTCACCACCAATCTTTTTTAGTTAGGTGCGATTGGTAACCTATTAAAACATATCCTTTTAATGAAATCTTAAAATTAATTAAAATTTATTAAAAACATAATTTTACGATCTACGAAATAGTCTGGGTTCAGGAGTCGGTTACGCGTGGGGAAGGATTAGCACCCCCACAATGCCCGTTAAAAACGGTACCAATTAACAACGTGTTATCCTTTGATTTTGATAAAAACAGTCTTATTTTCAGTATTCAAAAAATAATTTCCTTGATTTTTTATTTATTAAAAAAAATTATTCTCGAGAAAAATAAATCAAAACCTTTTTATTGAAATAATTCTTAAAATATTCCAGTACGTTGGTAAAATTAAAAGAACTCTTTCTCACCTAAAGGTTTCTTAAAGCATCTCTACTCAGAATACTTTTAGAATCTCATCTTTGGAGGCTCGAATTTATTTTTCGTAAGAAAATGTCATGTTAAAAAAATTTATTCTCGAGAAAAATAAATTAAAACCTTTTTATTGAAATAATTCTTAAAATGTTCCAGTACGTTGGTAACATTAAAAGAACTCTTTCTCATCTAGAGATTTTTTAAAGCATCTCTATTCGGAATACTTTTAGAATCTCATCTTTGGGAGTTCTAAATTTACTTTTCGTAAAAAATTATGTCATGTATGCAATGCAAATAATAACACGTTGATGCACACATTTTATTCTTTTTCGAAAATTTTATTAATTGTTTTATTAATTTTTTTAATTTTAATTAAAATTTTCAAGAAAAAAAATTTAATTATATTGAAGATTTTCCATAAATATTCCAATACGCTGGTAATATTTTACAAAAAATCTTCTTACCTATAGATTTCTTAAAGCATCTCTACTCGGAATACTTTTAGAATCTCATCATTGGATTAAATTTCTTTCCTTCCTATTTTTATTACATATATTTTTAATTTATTAACTAATTTTTATTTATTACTTAAAAAAAAAATCTTTACTGTATTGAAAATTTTTTTATAAATACTCCAATACACTGGTAGTATTTTAAAAAAATCTTCTCACCTAAAGATTTCGTAGGCATCACTATTCAAAATACCTTTGAATCTCATCATCGAATAAAAATTTTCTTTTCTTTCATTTTTTATTACTTTAGTATTATTATTAAATTTATTTTTATATTATTGCTTTTAAAGTTTATTCTAAAAATTAACATAACTATATAAAAAAAAATTTAACCACAATTTCATCATTTAATCTAACAAATATAAATATTTTAATATGCATAAATATTAATAAAATAATATATAAAAATTCAAAAAAATTCAAAAAAATTTTTTTTTTACCTAAACTGGACCAGTCAACGATCCGATCAACGCGCGGTTCGGTTCAACGGTTCACCCGATGGTTCAGCTCGATCTGGGTGGTTTAGTACCGGTTCAATTCGATCTGTGTGGTCCGGTTCCGATCCAGTCAGACCGGTCAGGGGCTGATAAAGGAAGCGGGTCGTCGGGTCAGGTGCGTGGATCCCAGGTCGAGTCACGGGTCGACGCACGGATCCTCTTTGGTCGAAACGGAATTGTTTTGATCCTATGCTCAAAACGACGTCGTTTTGCTTTTAATGATTTCTATAAATAACTGAAAATTTTTTTCCTTATTCTTTCGATTTTTTAGAAAAAAAAGAAAAGAGAGCTCTGGGGTGAGCTCGTTGGCCGGTCACCAAACTATCGCACCGGTCGTCGTTTAGCTTACCGCCGACAATCGCTGCCGGTGGTTTTCGATCACTGAAAGATGTCAAAATTCTTTGGTGGTTCTCTTCAACGTGATCTTTTCGGATTCGATCTTCTTTTCACCGAAAACAGCCCCGATCGACATAAATCGGGGCTCAAAGTTTCGATCTCTTTTTTTTTTTTTTGACAAAATCTACTGACAAAATCTACTGACAAAATCTACTGATCGATAGAAAAGGGCTCCTCTTAACAGAGGTTCAATTGATATTTTTGAAAGTTTAAAAAGCTCCTCTTAACAGAGGCTCAACAACTTTAAAAATCTCATCTTAGAAAAATTCCTCTCAGCAGAGGCTCAACAACTTTAAAATTCTCATCTTAGAAAAGCTCCTCTCAGTAGAGGCTCAACAACTTTAAAATCTCATGAAAAGGCTACTCTCAACAGAGGCTCAACAACTTTAAAAATTCTCTTGAAAAAACTCCTCTCAACAAAGGCTCAACAACTTTAAAATCTCTTGAAAAGGGCTCCTCTCAGCAGAGACTCAACAGCTTTAAAATTCTCTTGAAAAGGGCTCCTCTCAGCAGAGGCTCAATAACTTTAAAAAATCTCTTGGAAAAGGGCTCCTCTCAGCAGAGACTCAACAGCTTTAAAATTCTCTTGAAAAGGGCTCCTCTCAGCAGAGGCTCAATAACTTTAAAAAATCTCTTGGAAATGCTCCTCTCAGCAGAGGCTCAACAACTTTAAAATTCTCTTAAAAAAGCTCCTTTCAACAGAGGCTCAACAACTTTAAAATCTCTTGAAAAAACTCCTCCCAACAGAGGCTCAACAACTTTAAAATCTCTTGAAAAAGCTCTTCTCAACAAAGGCTCAACAACTTTAAAAATCTCATCTGGAAAAGCTCCTCTCAGCAGAGGCTCAACAACTTTAAAATCTCTTGAAAAAGCTCCTCTCAACAGAGGCTCAACAACTTTAAAATTTCATGAAAAGGCTCCTCTCAGCAGAGGCTCAATAACTTTGAAAATCTCATCTGAAAAAGCTCCTCTCAGCAGAGGCTCAACAACTTTAAAATTCTCATCTTGGAAAAGCTCCTCTCAGCAGAAGCTCAACAACTTTAAAATCTCTTAAAAAAGCGCCTCTCAACAGAGGCTCAATAACTTTAAAAATCTCATCTGGAAAAGCTCCTCTCAGCAGAGGCTCAACAACTTTAAAAATCTCATCCGAAAAAGCTTCTCTCAGCAGAGGCTTAACAACTTTAAAATTCTCATCTTGGAAAAGCTCCTCTCAGCAGAGGCTCAACAATTTTAAAATCTCTTGAAAAAGTTCCTCTCAACAGAGGATTAACAACTTTAAAAATCTCATCTAGAAATACTCCTCTCAACAGAGGCTCAACAACTTTAAAATCTCTTGAAAAAGCTTCTCTCAACAGAGGCTCAACAATTTTAAAATCTCATCTGTTTTCAAATTTAAGTTTTCATCTTTGAACAAGTAAATTTCCTCTCTTGAATTCTTTTGTTTGATTATTGTCTTTATCAAAATCTTATTTTTCATTAAGAAATGGAAAATTTCTATCTTTGTTACAACTTATCATGGATGTATGTACTGAGTGCTCATAATGCAATGCATGTAATGCAATCAAAATCATTCATTGTAATAAAAAGGTTCTCGAAATCTCTCACTTTTGGCTTCTTTTATCAGAATTCTCATATGACCAATCTGTTCTCAACATCTAACCACAATATTTTTTTTCTTCAAAAGTCTGCAACATTAATGTCTTGTCATGTTTTTCTCATCCTTTTTTATTTACCTTTGTCAACTTTAAAAGTAATGTTGAGATCTTTCATGTTTGTTTTTCTTTTCATCATTTTAAGTTCAAGACAAATAAAATGCAATTACACATTTCTCTTATTCACTTGTACGATGAACAAAAAATATCAGATAAGGATAAAGGAATGGATAGGCATTATTTTCAAAGGAAAGATAATGTATTTCATATGGCTGATAACAAGTGTATGTCAAAGTGTTTGAGTTGAAATAAAAGCGTCAAAAGAATGATCACAAGATAATCATAAACAAAATATTCTCAGATTCTTTCTCTAAAACTAAATCAGATGACTTTTTTAATCATTCAGAGTTCATCAAACTACACTTGCCCTTGCATTATGGGATCTTTTATTGATGATGCTTCTGCTTCACATTCAAGTCGCCTTTTCAGGTTTTCAACTTGGATAAGTCATCATTTTTTTTAAGTAAAATATTTTTTCACAACATTTGAATTTATTGGAGTAGGTAAATCACCTCCGTTCATTTCTGCCAAAATTAATGCCCCACCAGAAAAGGCCTTTTTCACCACATACGGGCCTTCTCAATTTGGTGTCCATTTCTCTCGATTATCATGTTGATTTGGAAGAATTCTTTTTAGCACTAAGTCTCCTTCCCTAAATCAACGGGAACGAATTTTCTTATCATGTGCTCTCATCATCCTCTTTTGATATAATTGACCATGACAAAGTGCTGACAATCTTTTTTCTTCAATGAGGTTTAACTGCTCGTAGTGATTCCAAACCCATTCTACTTTCTCTAACTCTACCTCCATCAGAACTCTTAGTGAGGAAATTTCCACTTCGATCGGTAGCACAGCTTCCATTCCATATACCAAAGAGAACGGTGTAGCCCCAGTAGATGTTCGGACTGATGTTTTATAAGCATACAAAGCAAAAGGTAACTTCTCATGCCAATCTTTATAAGTTTCAGTCATTTTCTCTAGGATTCTTTTGATATTTTTATTCGCAGCCTCCACTGCCCCATTCATTTTCGGATGATATGGTGCCAAATTACGATGGCGAATCTTGAATTGAGTGCATACTTCACTCATCATTTTATTGTTTAAATTTTTGGCATTATCAAAAATAATTGTTTCTGAAAGCCCACATCTGTATATTATCTCTCTTTTTATGAACTTACATACCACAGATTGGGTCATGCTAGCATATGATACAACTTCTACCCATTTGCTGAAGTAATCAATCATCACAAAAATGAATCTATGCCTATTCGAAGCTTTTGGAGTGATGGGACCAATGACATCCATGCCCCACATAGAGAATGGTCACAGAGGAGCTAGAACGTGTAATGTTGATGGTGGAGCATGAATCTTGTCAGTATAAATCTAACATTTGTGACATCTCCTAGCATAATCAATACAGTCGCTCTTTATTGTCAACCAATAATAGTCAGCCCTCATAATTTGTCTGACCATCATATGACCATTTGTATGTGGCCCACAAACTCCATCATGTACTTCTTCAATAATCTTCTTTGCTTCAGCTGCATTTACACATCTTAAGAGCACTTGATCTCGACCTCTTTTATAAAGGATGTCTCCATCAATGAAGAAACTCATAGCCAATCTTCTGATAGTCCTCTTATCATTTTCAGTTACATGTTTTGGGTATTGCTGGCTTTTAATGTATTGCATGATATCATAATACCATGGCTTCCCATCAACTTCTTTTTCAACACCTTAGCAATGTGTTGGTACATCTTTTACATCCAACTTGATGGGTTAGATTTCAGTATTTACATCTATTTTAATCATTGCAGCTAGAGTAGCCAATGCATCAGCAATTTGGTTTTTCTTTCTGGGTAGATGCTCAAACTGAACTTCTTTAAATTGCTTGACTAACTCAGAGATGTATTTATGGTACTGAATCAACTTAGAGTCTTTTGTCTCCCATTCACCTCGTAACTGATACATGACTAAAGTAAAATCTCCAAACACATCTAACACTTTAATTTTCTTTTCAATTGTTGCTTGTAAACCCATAACACAGGCCTCATATTCAGCCACATTGTTTGTGCAATTAAAATTTAACCTGGCTGTGATGGGGTAATAATGTCCATCAGGAGATATCAAAATTGCCACAATACCATGACCCAAAGCATTAGCAGCTCCATCATAATACATCTTCCATGATTTTTCAACAGGTTCATTTTCTTCAATGGCCATCACATCTTCATCAGGAAATTTTAATTTCATTGGCTCATAATCTTCGATTACAGGATCAGCAAGAAATTCAGCTATTGCACTCCCTTTAATAGCCTTTTGAGTCACATAAATGATATCATATTCTGAAAGCATAACTTGCCATCGTGCTATTCTTCCTGTCAATGAAGGCTTTTCGAAGATATACTTAATAGGATTAAGCTTTGCTATGAGCCAAGTAGTGTGATAAAGCATGTATTGTCTAAGCCTTCGAGCTGTCCAAGTTAATGCACAACACATCTTCTCTAATGGTGAATACTTGGACTCATAATCAGTGAATTTCTTACTCAAGTAGTAAATTACTCATTCTCTCTTATCAGTTTCATCTTTTTGTCTCAGCACACATCTCATTGAATTTTCATGCACTGTCAAGTACAAAATCAAAGGTTTTCCTGGCATTAGTGGCACCAACACAGGTGAATTTGATAAGTATTCTTTGATCTTATCAAAAGCTTCTTGGCATTCATCATTTCATTCTCCAGGATCATGTTTTTTGAAAAGCTTGAAAATAGGATCACACTTATAAGTGAGTTGAGAGATGAAGCGAGTAATATAATTTAATCTTCCTAAGAAACCTCGCACTTCTTTTGAGGTATAAGGAGGAGATAAGTTTTGGATGGCTTGTATCTTATCTGGATCAACTTCAATTCCTTTTTCACTAACCACAAAGCCTAATAGTTTTTCTGACTTGACACCAAATGTACATTTAGCAGGATTCAACTTCAGCTAAAATCTTTTTAACTTGTCAAACAACTTTTTGAGATTAACTATATGATTTTCTCTTTTACGAGATTTTACGATTATATCATCCACATACACTTCTATCTCTTTGTGCATCATGTCATGAAAGAGAGTTACCATTGCTCTTTGATAAGTGGCACCAGCATTTTTCAACCCAAAAGACATGACTTTGTAACAGAATGTTCCCCACATGGTCACAAATGTAGTTTTTTCCATATCATCTCGAGCCATCTTGATCTGATTATAGCCTGAAAAACCATCCATAAAGAAGAATGTAGAATGCCTAGCAGTATTATCCACTAGAGTATCAATGTGAGGAAGAGGAAAGTTATCCTTAGGGCTTGCCCTATTCAAGTCTCGATAATTGACACACATTATCACTTTTTCATCTTTCTTAGGAACTGGCACTATGTTGGCTACCCATTCAAGATATTTTACCACTTTTAAAAATCCAACATCGAATTGCTTCTTCACTTCTTCTTTAATTTTCAAAAACATCTCGGTTTCATGCGCCTTAGCTTTTGCTGCATCGACTTACATCTTGATTTTAAAGGTAACTTGTGCTCTATAATATCAGTGCTGAGTCTTGGTATATCCTGGTAAGTCCACGTGAACACATCTACATATTCTCGTAGCAGCTCTTTTAGCTTTTGTCTTTCAGTTGGTAAAAGAGATATACCAACTTTAACCTCTTTTTTGTTTCACCATCTCTCAAATTCACTAATCCGATGATTTTCTGATGGGGTTCAATTGGCTTATCTTCATGTTCTATTAATTTTAACAAATCAAGAGGTAGTGTGTAGTTATCTGAATCTTCTTTATTATCAAGTTCATCAATATGAATTAAGTTTTCAAAATCAAATCCGAGATTATTACCATAATTATCTTCGTGTTCATTGTTTGGGACCTTGCAAAGGGGTAGGATGAAGAGAATATTGGCACACAAAAAATAGAATGGCAAAAAAATGATAGAAAGAAAAGAATGAAAAGCAAAATAAAGATGAAAATAATAGAAAAAATATGGATGCATCTTCTAAGTCTTTTATTAAAATGACAAACATAAACACACCATAAAAGATCTCCTAATACTTGTAGAAAGTAATTAGGGATTTAAAGTTTCACATTACTTTTCCAAAGTTTTAAAAACAATAGGCAACTCTGTAACTTTCTAATTATCCAGCTCAAAATCTGAAGGATAAGGGTACACAAACAGCTCTTCACTTCGACTCTTCTTTTCTCCATCATCCATTATTTGAATGGCTAGCTCTAAAATTTTTTCCATAAATCCTGCACTTGAGGCTCTCGGTAAATTTGGATAAATGTATCCTCCCAAGTGAAAAAAATCATAAAGGTGTGGAATGACTATAAGCTCTGACTTCAGCTCATATCCCTTAAGATTAGCTATCTTCTTATCTCTTTTCTCATTCACCATTCTTACTCTGTCCCCTCTTGTTGGCTTATATCCCAAGCCAAACATGTCTCTCTTTTCATATATGATCGATGGCTTCGTGATTCCTTACAGGTTCTTCCTAAGTTCAATTTTAGGTCGCCATCCCATCTTGGTAAGCTATTTGACTACCATTTTAGTAGTCGTAGATAAGTGTGGTGAATACAATTTAGATCTTCCAGCTATATATGTTGCATTGGCAATCTCGAAGGATCTATAAGAGTATTCTAGAGCTTCATCTACTGATTCCACATAAGAAGTGTTTATCGGTTGAGTTACTAATAAATCTTCTTCTCCTGCCACACATGTTAGCTTTCTTTCAACAATGAATTTAACTTTCTGATGTAATGAGGATGAGATAGCACCTGCCATATGGATCCATGGTCTACCCAATAAATAACTGTATGAAGGAGAGATGTCCATAACTTGAAATTTCACATTGAAAATGCATGGACCAATCTGTAATGACACTTTTATATCTTTTAACACCTCTCTTCTGGTTTTATCAAAGGCTCTCACTATCATATGACTAGGTTTCATATAAGATCCATCAACAAGAAGTTTTATCAGAGTAGTCACAGGTATAACATTGATGGATGAGCCATTATCAATCCAAACCTTAGCCATTATATGACTTTTACATTTCACAGTAATATGAAGAGCCTTGGTACTTCCTCTTCTTTCAAGAGAAATCTCTTCATCATTAAAAGAGATATAGTTTGAAATCGTCAGATTACCAACAAACTGTTTCACATATTCAACAGAAGCATTATGAGACACATATGCTTGATTTAGCACCTTCAGCAAAGTATTACGGTGTGACTCTAAACGAGCAATAATGACAATAACGAAATTTTAGCTGGTATCTTGTTAAGCTGTTCTACCACGCTATACTCACTATGTTTTATTAACTTTAAAAATTCACTTGCTTCACTTTCAGATACTAGCTTTTGATATTCTTTTTCTAGGGCTACGTCAAGACCACTCTGATTTTTATTTTCTTTTTTTACCTTGGTTTTCTCTTTTTTAGCTTTTTCTAGAGCTTCTGGGGTATAACACTTTCCACTTTGAGTTATGCCTCCTACACCCATTATGTTGGCAATATCTGGGTTGACTACGACATCATAATCATACTTTCAAGGTACTGCTTTATCATTCTGATATGAAAAAGGGCCAGAAACTTTAATTGTCACCACCGATCGGGAGAGCAACTTTTTTTGCTTCAATGTTGACTTTTCATCATAATAGATAGTTACTGGTCTACGCCCAAACTTATTCTTTGAATCAATGGTAGACACTTCAACTTTCACTAACTCTTCTCTTTCTTGGTAAAATTCTATTCAACCCTCATCCATCAATTTTTGCACCTCTTGACGAAATTGGTGATAATTTTTTATAGAATGCCTCAGAACACCTCCGTGATAATTGTAGCTTTTAGTTGAGCTAATTGCTTTAGAGTAATTTTGAGGTTCTATTGGCTTCAACATGTCAGCTTTGACCAAGACTTTGAACACCCTAGCCATCGGAGTCTTAACTTCATTTATTTTTTCCTTCATGTGGCTTCTCTACCCATCAATTAAAGCATTTATTGATGGTCTAGTATGATTTGGTAGAGGATTTCCATTGACATTTGGAGTCCCTTGTTGGTTGGTATCAAAATTCAATACTCCTTCATTGATTAACCCTTGCACTTTACGTTTTAAAGTAGTACAATTTTCAGTGAAATGACTTGGATTCCTATAATGATAATCACAATGTGCATTGGGGTCATACCATTTGGGAAACGAAAGTTTCAAGGGTTCAACGATAACAGGAACAAGTAAATATTTATCAATAAATCGAGGATACAAGTCTGTGTATGTCATAGAAATGGGATCGAAAGTGATTTTTTCTTGGGTATTTCTCAGGGCTTTCAAACCAATATTAGGACTAGGTCTCCATCCTGGTCTGATAGGTGCAGCAGGATGATTATAGGTGGGTGTTTGAAAGGATAGTTGAAAAGGGGGTGGATAAGTTGGTTGTGGTAATGACTGGTATGGTTGATATAAATGAGGGATGGATGTAACATGGTTTACAGAAGGGTAATGGGTTTGGTAGACTGGTGTAGGATAAGGTGTGAAACCTTTGAATTGCTACCCCATATAGTTCACTATTTAAGCTTCATTCTCTTTCTTTTTAGAAGCTTCACTTTTTCTTGCTCCACTTATCTCTCCTATATCGAGCTTACCATTCTTTATGACATTTTCAATGATCTCACCTGATATCACCATATCTGTAAGGTTTTTGGTTGTATTGCCTATCAATCTCTCATAGTATAGTGCCTTCAGAGTATTCACAAATAAAACAGTTATCTCTTTCTCGATGAGAGGAGGTTGGACTTGTGTAGCCATGTCTCTCCATCTTTATGCATACTCTTTGAAGTTTTCAGTTATTTTTTTTTCATACTTTGTAAAGATAGACGATCTGGAACCATATCCATGACATGTCGATATTGTGTAAGGAATGCCTTTGTAAGCTCTTGCCAAGAATGAATACGAGTTCTATCTAATTGAACATACCATCTAACTGCAGAACCTGTAAGACTATCTTGAAATATATGCATTAACAACTTCTCATCTCAAGCATATGCTGTCATCTTTCGACAATACATGGTGATGTGGGTCATTGGATATTTTATGCCATTATATTTTTCAAATTTTGGGATCTTAAATTTAGGTAAAATGATCACATCTGAAACTAAACAAAGGTCAGTCGCATCTGTGGAGCCATAAAAATTCATTCCCTCTACAGCCCTAAGCTTTTGTTCCAATAACTTCATCTTCTCCTGGGCACTGATATCTTCTACCTTTTTAGGTGTCTGCATCCCTAACTTTTCTCTTTCTTTGGGATCATCCAAATCAAAAACTAAGATTGGCTCAGGTGCTTTTTCCATCATGATGGGATTAACAAAATTTTGAAATTATCCTGGAGCAAGTGTGGATGTCATTTCTGGATAAGGATTAAGATATCCACCGGGAGTAGGAATTGGTACTCTAGTTCTTTGTGAAGGTTGGTTCAGTAGTGGCTCAAACCCTAGAGGATAGATAGGATCTACCATATCTGGCTATTGTTCTTGAAAGCTAGGATTTTCTTCCACTACTTTTCCCTTGTCAAGTTTTTTGAGCATATCTATTATTGTGCTAAGATCCCCTCTTAGTTCTTCTTGAGCTTTCTCAATTCTCTCAAATCAACCGGCCTGTTCTTACTCCATGATTCTTGTCTGTGTCTTGGTATTGTATGAATGATGAGTAGGTTGGGCTAAAATTTTTGATGGGCGAGCTATTCTTGAACTTTTATTACCACAAAGTTTTTATTTTGAAGAAGAAAAAAAATTAGAATGCTATGAGTTAAAAATTTTATTTTTTACTTATTTTATGAAAAATGATGTATATGATGCATGAATGCAAGTGGAAGATATTTATTTTTGGACGAATTTCAACATTAAAAATTTTTATTGATCCCATATAACTTTTATTACATAGGATTTATCATCCTAGAGTTATATCCATAAAAGCATTTGACTTGCTTATAATGGTCCTTCGCCTTATCTAAAAAGTTCACTAGGCGCTGTCCATATTCTCCTATAGGATTGACTTCTCTTCTTAATGCTTTTACCTTTTCAACCATCTCCCATGCTTTCTTCACTACTTTGCAAACTTGATTAGTCAAGTGCTCTATGTATTGTTACCTCCCTAAGCTTTCTGCCTTTCATTTCATGTAGGCATCTTTTTCTTAATCACATGTGAAGATCCAGTCTTTTTCCCTTCTATGCCACTCATCTATCATTATGAAATATGGCTCTTGTGATCTTGTAGTTGTATCTCTAACCCTTGGATCATTTGGTGAAGTGATTCTTTTTCATTTAGTACTTCGAAGTGTTTTTTTTTCTCTTTTTTACGAACATGACTTTCAACCAAACATGTACTTCACATAGCACACTGACTGAGGATGAGCAAATCTGTAGTTCTATGGGATCCATGAAAACTTCTTGGGAGAAATATGTCCTAGAGCAAATATCTCGATGCAAAACTATATGATATGATTAATGCAAAAAAAAAAAAAAAGAAACAAAATTGAGTTAGTGTGATGATGTGGTTTAAGAAAAGAAAATATTTTTTTATTTTTTTTTAGTGTTTTTTTTTTGCTTGAGATTTTTTGTTTGTTTTGTTTTGTTTCGTATTATACACAACTTTTATTCTTAAGTATTTCCTACAAGAAGGTGGACGGAGCTCTACATAAGGCTGGTTTTTTAGGCTTATTATATGTTGGGTTTGGATTGACAGGTTCTAAAGGTTCCCAAATTGTTCCTCAGTGTCGTCCATGATGGACTAGTAAGGCACCCCGATCCTCATCCATTACAGGCTACGAACGAAAAGGGTTCAATTCGAGTGAAAGCATTTCGCTTGCCATTGCGGAGGTTATCACCTCACGAGAGCATAGGTACTTTACTTCCTCCTATAAAGGACGGAGCTCGGGTATAGAGCTCATGTATGAGATGCATCGTGCCATTGTGTGCAAATATATCTTAATTTATTGAGAGCAATATACAAAGAAAAATAAAACATAAAAGGCATAGTAGAAGAAATATGTGTGAATTTTTTACTTTTTATTTTTGACTTGTTTTGTTTTTTTTATTTTTTTATTTTTTATTTTTGACCTTTTTTTTACTAAAAGTGAAAAATAAAAAAATTAAGAAATTGATTAAGACTATTTAAATCACAATTTGAGGATAACAAGTAGTTAATTTTGGCCTGACTCTCGAAAACAAAAGGCGTCCACAATTGAGTCGCCAAGCTGTCGTAACGATTTTGTATTCGTCCGACGAATTTGGAAACAAAATAAAAAATAATGGAGTCGCCACCAATCTTTTTTGGCTAGGTGCGATTGGTCACCTATTAAAACATATCCTTTTAATGAAATCTTAAAATTAATTAAAATTTATTAAAAACATAATTTTACGGTCTGCGAAACAGTTTGAGTTCGAGAGTCAGTTACGCGTGGGAAAGGATTAGCACCCCCACAACGCCCGTTAAAAACGGTACCAATTAACAACGTGTTATCCTTTGATTTTGATAAAAACAATCTTATATTCAGTATTCGAAAAATAATTTTCTTGATTTTTTACTTATTAAAAAAAATATTCTCGAGAAAAATAAATCAAAACCTTTTTATTGAAATAATTCTTAAAATGTTCCAGTACGTTGGTAACATTAAAAGAACTATTTCTCACCTAGAGATTTCTTAAAGCATCTCTACTCAGAATACTTTTAGAATCTCATCTTTGGAGGCTCGAATTTATTTTTCGTAAGAAAATGTCATGTTAAAAAAATTTATTCTCGAGAAAAATAAATTAAAGTCTTTTTATTGAAATAATTCTTAAAATGTTCCAGTACATTGGTAACATTAAAAGAACTCTTTCTCACCTAGAGATTTCTTAAAGCATCTCTACTCGAAATACTTTTAGAATCTTATCTTTGAGAGGTCTAAATTTATTTTTCGTAAAAAATTATGTCATGTACGCAATGCAAATAATAACATGTTGATGGACACATTTTATTCTTTTTCAAAAATTTTATTAATTGTTTTATTAATTTTTTTAATTTTAATTAAAATTTTGAAAAAAAAAGAATTTAATTATATTGAAGATTTTCTATAAATATTCTAATACGCTGGTAATATTTTACAAAAAATCTTCTTACCTAGAGATTTCTTAAAGCATCTCTACTCAGAATACTTTTAGAATCCCATCATTGGATTAAATTTCTTTCCTTCATATTTTTATTACATATGTTTTTAATTTATAATCCTTTTTTATTTATTATTTAAAAAAAATAAAATCTTTACTATATTGAAAATTTTTTTATAAATACTCCAATACACTGGTAGTATTTAAAAAAAATCTTCTCACCTAAAGATTTCTAGGCATCACTACTCGGAATACCTTTGAATCTCATCGTCAGAGAAAAATTTTCTTTTCTTTCATTTTTTATTACTTTAGTATTATTATTAAATTTATTTTTATATTATTGTTTTTAAAGTTTATTCTAAAAATTAACATAATTATATAAAAAAAATTTAACCACAATTTCATCATTTAATCTAACAAATATAAATATTTTAATATGCATAAATATTAATAAAATAATATATAAAAAATAAAAAAAATTCAAAAAAAAATTTTACCTGAATCAGACAGGTCAACGATCCGGTCAACGTGCAGTTCGATTCAGTTGTTCGCCCGACAGTTCGGTTCAGTCTGGGTGGTTCAGTACCGATTTTGTTCGATCTGGACGGTTCAGTTTCGGTCCAGTCAGACCGGTCAGGGGCTAATAAAGGAAACAAGTCGTCGGGTCGAGTGCACGGACCTCGGGTCGGGTCACGGGTCGATGCACGGATCCTCCTTGGTCGAAACGGCGTTGTTTTGATCCTATGCTCAAAACAACATCGTTTTGCTTTCAATGATTTCTATAAATAAATGAAAAAAAAATTTTTTTGCTCATTTTTTCGGTTTTTCAGAAAAAAAAGGGAAGAAAGCTCTAGGGTGAGCTCGTCGGTCGGTTGCCGGACTACCACGTCGGCCGCCGTCTGGCTTGCCGCCGATAGTCACTGTCGGTGGTTTTCGGTCATCGAAAGATGTCAAAATTCTTCTGGTGGTTCTCTTCGACGCGATCTTCCCGGATCCGATCTTCTTTTCACCGGAAACAACTCCGATCGACATAAATCGGGGCTCAAAGTTTTGGTCTCTTTTCCTTTTTTGTTTTTTTTTTATAGAATCTACTGATTTCTTTATTTTTTTTATGGGTGGCTTTTCTGGCGCTGGGTTTCCCTGCTTAGGGACTGTGATTTTGCTTTTTTTTTTTTTGTGTTTCTGTAGATTTTTTTTTCGACAAAATCTTTTTTTTTTTGTCATTTTTTTCTTTCGTTCTGCCTCCCCCTTGGTTTGCAGATAACAAGCTCTATTTATAGAGCTTGTTGGGATTCAAATCCCAGATCTTCTGGGATTCAAATCTGATTTTTCAACTGAAAAATCACGTCTGTCGTTCGTGATTGACGGCTTGTCGGTCCACCGTCGACAGCTAGCGACAGTGATTTTGGACTTTAGGGATTGTGCATTTAATGCACTAGATTTAAATCAGATAAGGATGAAGAAGAAGAAAAAAGAAAGGAAGAAGAAGACAAACGCAGAAACGAGAAAAAAAGAAAGAAAAGAAGAAAAAGAAAAAAAAATAATAAAAATAAAAATAAAAATAAATGGTGTTTACAAACCCGATCGCCTTAATCCGAAAATAGAATGTAATGAAAAAAGTTCAAGAATCCCTTGTTTCTAAATAAAAAAAAAAAATAGCAATTGAGTTATCTTTTTTAAAATAAAAACTTCTCCCTGACTCCCATTTCATATATTAAATATAAAAAATAAAAAATTTCATTTATATTTTCTTTGGACTTAGCAAGCACACATACAAAGCACACATATGAGGAAATAAATAAATGAATAAAATACAGTTGGTTACTGATGGTGGGGAGATGAAGTTGATGGTTGTTAACAGCTTGGTGCATTGCAAAATTTTCTAATTAAAGAACAATGTACACAATTAATATCTTAATACTAATCAAGTTTATGATTAGTAGAGTTCCTTATTTTTTATTTGAGATCCTTGGATTTGAGTTTAAGCAAATGGTAAAATGTCCAATCACAAATAGGAGCCTAGCTAGCTAAAGCCATTGTCATAAATATTAATTTTAACATAAATAATAATTAAGCTTTATTTGGTTCTTGAATAAAGAAAATAAAACGGAAAGTATAAAGTTAAATAAAAGAAATAATTGAAAATTTTCAACTTGTTTGAATACAGAAGAAAAAACTTTAAAATTTTGTCAAATAAAGCTTTTAAGGTTACGTTAGATAATGATTTTAATTTTCAAGTTTATTCGACTCAAAGAATTTTTTTTTTATTTAAAAAAAAAAAAAAAAACCCTACAACAAAAAGAAGAGGGAAGGTTGGAGTCGAATCTTAGTGTTTATGTCTTCTTTAAGGTTTTTTGACCACTAAATCAATAAATTAGAGACGATTCAAAGAATTTTATTTGCATATTATATTAGGGCAAAATATTGTAATATTACACATACATTGATATATATATATATATATATATAACATGAAAATATATTCTATATCATATAAACATACCATATAGCATCAAATTTTGGTTTTGTGAGTAATTAACTTGGTCTTTGAATATCAAACTTGGTGTTTTTTTTTCTCTTTTTCCTTTTTAAAGTTACTTCAAGTTTTATAAACTCCACCTTAAAATTTAAATTAACATGAGACTTTCAAGGTAAATTTTCAGACTCTAATTATTGAAGCCTCACCTAAAAACCTTAGATTGGAAAATGTTAGAATTATTGTTAATACAACCAAAGATAAGTTCAATTTAAAAAAAAAAAATTCTGGCTAAATTATTGTATTTTATACTTCATAGAGTTAATTAACTTAGTTTTTGAATATCAAACTCAATCAAACCCGATTCTCTTCTTTTTTTTTTTTTTCTATTGAACCAGGTTTTGATAAATACTAGCTAACTTGTTAATCAACAATATTTTCTCAGTTCAAATTTATATCTTATTATGCCCATTACATTATTATCAAATTAAAAAAATCTTCTGTCATTTTTTGAAGATATTGGCTTCCCGAAAATATGTACCAAAATTATATATATATATATGTAAGAGAAAATGATTAAAAATGCAATTTTAAAAAAAAAAAAAAATTGGGGTGAAAGTTGGGATTGCTTTAACTCGAATCTAATTATTCAGACCAAAAGATTAAATGTATATTGTTGGTTATTGGCTTATTGTGCTTTGGTTCCATGCCGTAAGCTCCATTATTGTATGTCCAATACAAAAATTGTGGCGCACTGAGCTACAAATTTTAGTGGTCCAATCTCCAATGCAATCCATGCCCCAAAAAATACGAACAGGATTGCTTATTTTATACTATAAAGTTAATAGACAAATTCAGTTGCCATGTTCAATTTCTTTTTATTGAAAAATAAGGAATTCAAAATCAATTTTTTGCATAGAGCAATACATTTTAATCAATTAGGGCCACTTTCTATAATTTTCATGATACAACTTATTCAATTCTGAAACATAGGTTCTTACTTAACGAAATAATTAAATTGACTAACCCCCAACCATCTTTTTCCCTTTTAATTTTCTTTTCATTTTTCCTTTTTATTTTTGAAAAATATTGTTTAATCTTAAATTAATCTTGCTGTCTTCCACACTCTATAATGACACGTACATCTCCTTATCCGCGTGAAATGGCAAATTTTGATCTGAGACGATAACCACTAACTGATTAATTAATTATAAGTAATCGAACCGCCATCCAATTTGGTTACAAAGAAATCCAATTAAATTTTCCGAACTTGGAAAAACTTTGATGTTGTTGGATCCATATTCTCTCTTAAAGCTGAAAGCTCAATATGAGATCATAGCCATGAGACTTTCAAAAGAAAAATATCTAGATAAGTATCAAATATGTTATTTATTTATCATTTTTTTTTTATCAAACCTCTCTTGTAAATAAAGAAAACATATTTGATTCGAGTCGCACAATTATATCCGTAAATAATTGTCTGAAAGTAAGATTAAAATAACTAATTTTTCTTTATTTGCCCCATCTATTAGATTATTTTAAATGTCGGTATGTTTTTCGAAATCTTAATTTTGATATTTTCGTTTAGAAAAATGTAAATTTCATCTTACCAATAAAAATATATATATCAAGGGATATTATAGACGTTAGCACCACCTAAGAAATGTGAATGAGCCTATCTTATTTATATATTGTTGAATGATTGGAAAGTATGGATAACCAGATAAGTCTCTTTCAATGGATCACTTGTAGCGACCAAATTACTATTAGTAATTATATAATTGATTTAATTAATGTGTGACAACTATGAATATTATAAAACAAAAATATCTAGTTTTAGTTGTCTATCTGCTAAAGTTTTTCTAGCAAAACATGATGCAATTTAGCCAACTTTGTGATTTTTAGGCATTAATTAATTAAATGCAATAAATTCAATAAAAATCATATCAGCAAAATTAGGACCCGTGCCATTAGAATTTCTCAGTTGTCGGTCGGTGGGTATTTGGTGGAGGTGACTTTGAGTTTCAAAAGCTTATCCCTGATGCGCAAGAAATTACTAAGGGCCAATGAGGAAGCTAGAAATTAAGATAGAATGGTGTGCCTCGGTTACAGATAGCAACGGCAGGAGCTTTTATTTATTTTTTTTTTTATGGTAAAAAAATTCGAAATAAATAGATTATTTAATTTTTTAAATTAAAATAAAATATTTTATATTTAATAATTTAAAATAAATAATTATAAATTATATATTTAAAATAATTTTAATAAATAATCATAAATAAAATTTAAACTTAAAATTTTTTTATTAAAGAAGATGAATTTTAATCGACTAAATTATTTACGTGCTTTTATTTTTTATTTTTTACTTTCGAAAAAATAATTGTAAAGCAGAATATCTATTTCCTCTTCAAAATAAAGCGTGACCACTCAAAATATGTGGGCCTCGATCACCCTAATTTTAATGTGGGATGCACTATCTTGGATTCCCGGCAAAATGGGCAAAGCAAATGAAGCCGTTAAGCGAGGTTTGGATAATTTTTTTATAAAATTTTTTAATTATTATTATAATAATTTTTTAAATCATAATTACAATTATAATATCTTTTTATTATTATTTTTAATTTTATCAGAATCAATCTTATTTTCTATCTAAATAAATTTTAAGTCAAGAGGAAATTGACCAATAACAAAAGGATTAGATCAGAGGAAATTAAAAAGAGTAGGCAATTCATCAAATTTGGTAAGAAATTTTGGATTCCATGTATATATAGCATTACAAAATGTTTCAACTTTCTGATGAGATGATGAGACAATTGATTAATTTTATAACAGTAGTAGAAATCAAGATAATGACTATGGGGAAAGTCAACACAAAGCGCCGAATTAATAATCTCATACATTATAATTGAAGGTCACTTAGAAGATTCTTCTTGTAGGACCCCGACTCGGACTTCAAGGGTTAGGTTTAGGTCATGCTGTGGAAAGGGCCCTCTTAATTGAAAGGCTATAACTAATTCACATCTTTAGACTCTTGGTATAGCCGTTGATGGGTCAAGCTGTCCGCTTAATTTTTAAGCAGGTTCGAATAAAAAATTAAGATTCCTTAAATAAATTTAAACATAATTTTTAATTTAACTAAAATTTTAGGTTAGAATTTTAAAAAATAAAATTTGGATTTAGTTTGAATAAAATATGTAATTAAAATATTATAATTAATAAGTATATAAATGAATTTTTATTTTAATATTTTATTTTTTTAAAAAAATTTTTATTATATAAATTAAATTTAATGGATGACTTAAAATTTAGTTTTTCAACTTAAATTAAACTTTAAAAAAATTAAGATATAAAATATCGAATCTAATCAAATTTTTATAATTATATAAATTAAAATCAAATTCAACCCAACCCGAGCACCTCTACGCCTAGCATGATATTACAAGCTCTTCCTTTCTCCCATGTGTCTTTGTTTGTTCGGTGTTGTTTTAATCTCACTCCGATCTTTATCATCACAAAAAAATTGTCAGGATCCATAATTTTAAAGTCCCATTGAGTTTTCCCTTTTTTTTTCACCATTTTGATTTCTCCAACCAAAATTTCACTTCAAGGAATTAAGATGTACACCATGGTTTACCATTCTTTTTATATTTCAAGTATATTTTTATATTATATATTGTACCATTTTTATTGGTATCCTATTAATTCTAGCTAGGCAGCCATTTGACCTTTTTTTTTCCAATTAGTTTTTTTTTTTTAACATTTAAAAATTCATATATGGAATCTACTCAATTGTATGAATGTCTAAGGGATATTTGTTTATGGGAAATCATATTATCTTTGGTAATTTGATTCTCCAATTATAAGATTATCTTGCATATTTTAAGTGATCTTATTTTCTCGTATTTGGTTTATTTGATCTAAACGTAAGATTTTATGTTTGATTGAGGATAATGTAAGATTAATTAATGATAATTTTTTTATTAAATTACCCTTTAAAACTAAAAATAAAGTGATGTTATATTCTATGAAATTTAAAGAATTTGAAGAAGGCAAAATTGAAAGTAAAAATTAAATTAAATTAAAGTAAATAATGTAAGTACAAAAAATATGGGGTTTCTATGGAAATCAATGAAGTAGTTTTCACCCATCACATGGGTCAAGTAATTAACTGATCTTTTATAGTGGCATATGCAATATGTTGCATTCGGAAGATTCGAAGCTAATGTGCAGACACTCAAAAGAAATGGCCACCCAGCTAGGGTGAAGAATCACACACACAAAATCTATAGCTTTCAAATGTTAATAATACATTTGCAAATGCTCTTCACTTGTTCGTTGTATTTCTAATGGTGAAATCTGGCAATTATTCTGTGCATTCACTCAAAAACAAACACTAAAAGCCGTATCTTCCATTTACACATTTACAGTAATTATAACCGAAAGAAAGAAAGATACAGCACTAAGGTTTTTTTTTTTTCATTTTTCTTTTTAAATTATGTAGAAATTAAATTCCACTATGAACAGAAAGAAGGATACAAAGAAACAGTTGGCTTTTTATTTTATACTTTGAAAACATTGCTCCCCCCCCCCCCCCCTCAACTCTGTATACACTTTCCACACTTTTAATATATTTATTTTAACAAATAAATAATAAACTATAGTAATAAAGAAAAAGAAAACATTTAACCCCACTATAAAATACACCCCATGTGCATGGCTATTAATCCAATTCACCACCACTATTTCCTGCTGAATTCATCAGAATCTGACTCACTTTTCCTTCTTCAAACCAACTGGATCCATCTTCTCACTTCTCAGCCAAAAACGTAATTCAAGTGTTTGATGATAAACTTTTTTTACTGGCTTATATGTCTGTTTGCTTTTGGTTTACCATGGTAAATACTATAGTAAAACCACCTTGTCGATGCCTCACTTGATGTAAATTTTGATTAGAAGCTTCCCTTTTTGTTGTCTTACTCGGCAGTGCCAATTGGAGCAGTTCTGTTTGCTACTAACTCAAAATCATTCCCTTCATATTCCTCTTCACTATCCCCATCTTCTTCATCATCTTGAACCTGATCCACATTTTCCTTTTCAGCTTCTTCTATCATGGCTGCCTCGGCGGCCTGCTGGCTCATTCCTTCCTGCGGAGGCCATTGCTGTTCCGGTCGAACCATCAGTGGCACCATAGTGCTGTCAGGTTTAACTCCGTACGAAGAACTAAGTGAATTCTCGTTTTTGCTGATTTTTTCTTTGTAAATAGCATCCAGCTGGTGAAAATATGGGCATGTCTTGGAATCTTCAGGCCTTCTTTTGTTGCTTTCTTTTACTTTCTTGTAGTACTTGTTAATGTTTTCCCATTTTTCTTTGCATCTCTTTGCGTTTCGATTATATCCAAGCTTTCTCATTGCGGCTGAGATCTCCTCCCATAGAGGAGCCTTTGGTCCATTGTCTTGATACTTAGTGTCAAGACTAGTTCTAAGCTTTATAAGAGCTTGAACTTCAACTTTTGGCCATCGTGATGGACTTGATGAAACCACATTATTCCCTCCATTAGTCATTTTCGAGGTTTCAAAATTCAAGGCTTGAGTTTGCGTTTGGGGTTGCGACTGCTGCAAAGGAGGCGGCAGAGATAGCGGTGCTGGTGGAGGTAGTGGTGGAGGTGGTGGTTGAGGATTTGCTTGCTGTTGCACTTGCACCGTGTTTGGTTGCTGTCCCGATACCTTCTGTAAGAATGCAATTACTGCAGCATCTTTTGCTGCTGCCGTGGATCTTTCCTGAACTAAAATCTCATGCTCTCTGTTGATCCGTGTCATTTCTTGAATTCTCCAAGCTTCTTCCCGTGTCATTCTTTCCTGTTCACATTTCTCAATGGTTTGCAAGAACTTGTTTTGCAACTCCTCTTGTTTCTCAATCACCTCCTTCGTCAGCCTCCTGAAAAACTCCTTCCATTTCCTCTTATTCTTACTGCTCCCTTCATCTGAACCGTCGTCGGATGCTGTTGAAGAAGAGGTAGAAGTGGAGAAAAGATTCGATGAAATGTTATGAAAGGAAGATTGCATATTATTCGAAGTAGGATTTATCGAATGTATGGGAACTGTTTGTTTGGAAATAGTAGGGTTTATGGATGGTGTGGCATTGGTTTGAGGTACATTGGTAGGGTTTATTATTGCTGATGGGACATGAGCATTGGATGTAGAAGGAGGATTACAACTCCAAGGCATTGCCGCCGATGTTGGTGTTGGAGTTTGAGGTTTTGGAGGCGAACGTGATCGGAGTGAATGAAGATTTTCAAGAGCTTCTAATTGATCAAAGAAGCGATAAGTCTTGCCATCTGCCTTGCCTGTTCGGCCATCTTTGGTTCTCTTGTGATACTTACAAACATTCTCGAATTTCTCCTTGCATTTCTTGGCACTTCGATGATAACCAAGCTCAGCTAGTTTCCTGGTAAATACAGTTGCAAAACAGCTCCATTTTTGTTTAAATTTTATCTCAAATCCGGCAACAGAATAAAGTTTAAAAGCACTTTGCGACATTAATAAACATCAAAAGAACAAGAAGAACATAGAAAGTAAGACAAAAAAGATTAGAAAAAAAAAAACCTAACCAAACAAGGCCACATGGGAAACTCACAACCCATGTTGGAAGTATATGTAGACATTTATTAGGCTGATGACCATTCTTTTTTGAATTTCACTAAAATGGACAAAAGCCAAAACCAACCATCTCTAAAAGAACCACAACTATCAACAGATGGGATTAACCTGTAAAACTTTAAATTTTAAATGCTTGGAAAAAGGGGTTTGACAAGAAAAGATGAATTCAAACCCCAGATTTTAAACACTGAATTCCATGAAACTGAGAACTGAGCCAATCCCACTTTCCCAGAATCAAGAAAAATCATTCTAGTATGAAGATATGAACCAAAATTCAGTTTGAAAATCTAAATCAGGTGATCTGCATGCATGATCAGCTGACCTAGATAGCTTAAATTATCCATTCAATGAAGCAAAAACAAAACTAAGAAGGATTTTTTTGCTCACCTGGAAACCTCTTCCCATAAATGACCCTTAAGACTTGAGTCACGGAAAACAGCATCCATGTCGGAACGTATCTTCAATAAGGCCAAAGTCTCTTGCCTAGGCCATCGATTTCCTCCAAAACTCCGGTCACCTTCATCAACCCTACCCTTATCTTCTTCACCTGAATTTGAGCCAACCATGCCAATTTCATTTCCTTCATGAATTCCAGGCGCTGCCGCAACGTCGGCGGAGCTTTCTACCATACTTGAGTCCCCCAGCATAGGACTCTCTCTTAGCAATTACAGCTGAAAAAAAAGAATAGTATAACAAGAGAAAGGTGAATATTATCAAGGGGTTTTATGTAAGATAGTTGTATGTGAATTTATTTATTTGATATTTTTGGTGGGGATCTGCCTGTCAATCTCAACCCTCCCCCCCCCCCCCCCCCAAAAAAAAAAAAAAAAAACAATTTGCAAACAAGAACTTTTTTCTTTTTTTTTTCTAATGTTTAATCCGTATGGAATCTTCAGTTATTTTTTGCTTTTACTAGTGTTACTTGGGTTTTTATTATATATAATATATACAGAGAGAGAGAGAGAGAGAGAGACACGCGAGCCACCGGATCTTTTGATCGGTTGACATAATATTAAAATTAACATTTAAAAATTAAGAATTTAAAAAGTTTATGTATGTAATTTTTTTATTTAAAAAAATATAAAAGTAAAAGACTCAAGAGCAAATTAAAATTTGAAAAAAATTACTGAGAAATGCATACGGTAAATAATTTTTTATAAAAAAAAAAAAGAAAAATTAAGTATATTTGTATTATTATATAGTACATAAAGTAATGGAAAATTTATCAACGGCAACGGCAACAGCTGCAGATAGCGACAATGGGGATAATAAGCTGGGCCATGTAGGTCAGCTTTGCTTTTTGGGGCGTTTTGAATTCGAATGCCCGTTGGCTACACTTGAGGTTGAAATTACATACAGCCCTTATCATGTATCCCATTGTCCCTCTAATCAATCATGCAACCTAATTGTTCAACTAGTATTTTATTGCATCAGGTGATCACTAATTAACATTACATTGCTTCGATTCCACAATTCACTTTTTCTTTCCAACTTTGGTTGTTCATTCAAGTTCCCGAAATTGCCCCGTTATTTTTTTTTTTGGTTTTTTTTTTTTTTTATGATTCTCGATTACATAATGAGATGTAATTCTCTTTAATTTTTCATTCTTATATTTAATTAAAAATATAAACATTAATATTATGTTTGACAAGAAAGAAAATTAAGAGAAAAGAAAAAGATCACAAAAGAAAAAATAAAAGAGAAGAGAATTTTTTTTTTCTTTTTCACATTTGGTAGGAAAGATGAAAAATAGAGAAAAATAAAGTGATTAAGGGTAAAATATAAAAAAAATAATAATAATTTAAGTAGAAAGACTTTTCCTTTCAATTTAGAAAAATTAGATTTGAAGGACAAAAGGGTGCAAACCTATTTATTTTTCTTTTCATTTCTTATTTTCCTCTTATGAAACAGAGTAAATAAACCCTTTATTAGAGTCAAATTTCGATCACGAAACCTGGGTAACGAGACCCACTAGACTTCTATGTGCCACTTTATTTTTGTCCTCTCCTATTTTATAAATTTGATCTGGAGACCGTAAATTATCTGTCCACTACACTTTTTTTTTATATCATTTTATTGATTAAAATATTTAAAAAATTCTTGAATTATTTTATTTTTTAAAATAAATTTTTATATTTTAATATTTTCATTGTACTCAAATAAACCTCTATGATTTGTATCTAAATAAATCTTTCAAACAAAAAATTGATTCATGTTAAGGGCTTATTTAGGTATAAATTAAAAATTAAGTGCTTATTTGGATATAAATTAAAATTTAAGAGTTTATTTGATTAAATAAAAGTATAAGAATTTATTTAAATAAAATGATAAATTTTAGAGATTTTTTAATTATTTTTATCCAATTTATTTTAATTCTCTTCAATCTCGTAAATTTAATCTTGAGATAAATGAATTATCAATCCACCACACTTCCTTGTACCATGATGATTTGTTCTTTCCAATCTCATAAATTCTACCTCTCTCTCCTTACTATTTGAACTTAAAATCTTAAAATTATAATCTCAAGTTTTACAAATTATCAAAAAGTTTATTCTTTATACATTGTTAATGGAATTTTTAAATTTTACAAACAATGCAAAAAATCTGTCACGTGTATTTTTTTAATTATATTAGTTTTTTTTTTCAAAATTTTTAATGTATCTTAAAATGATTTGTGTCAATTCTCTAATCTTGCTGGTGGAATCTAAGTGAAATAAATTTTCTATAAACAATTCAAATTATCTCATATGCCATCAATAGAAAATAAAAACTCCACGGCAGCTAAGGTAAAAGATTGTTACATATACTTTTAAAATATATGTTAAAAAATAAAAAAAAAAATATATACATAATAATTTTTAAACATTGTGAAATTTAAAAAGCACTAACTGTGCAACGAACTCTAAACCAATTAACCCTTGTGATTATTAATATCAAGGCCATAAATTTTCAACATACCGTGAGGCAAAGCGTCGAAACCATGATTTAAAAAAAATTAAGACAATTCATGGTTTGACAAATCTTGCCTTCAAAGTTATCTAAATTAAAATTTTTTTAAAAAAATTGGGCATTAAACTTATCTGAATTTGATCCAGAATGTAGAAATTAAACTAGTTAGATGAAGGTCATTTTATTAGGCCAAAGCCATTTATGAAGTTGAAATAATTAGTGACCAATGTAGTTAGGCTGTGACCTACCCTAATAAATAGTATTGAAATTTCGTTGGCTATGATATATTGTGTAATTAATTCCTCATGATTCATGAATTATTAGAATTATGGGACCATATCATGTCTGGCTTTGTTCACTTTGTTAGATATTACTCTAATCCGTCATCAACATGGCTTGTATCTATTCATTTCTACCACCACTGTAGACTGCTTGATTTTCCTTTTTTTTTTATTTCGGGGTGGGGGGGGGGGTTTCAAATTGAAGTATTTCATTAATTCAAGTGGTTATCTATACAAAAATGATTAATAATATAGGGAATTTTTTAGTATCTTTATAATATTTTAGTATATAAGATTTGGACGCACATGTTATGTTGGTAAAAAAGAAAATATTTAGATCTTAACCTAAAACTTAAATAAATTGATTTATATTTATTTTTAACAAGTATTAGTTGATTACTTTTTTATTTAAATTTCAATACCTATAATCTCTAATAAAAAAGACATACTTACATGGAAGAATTAGATAGGTTCTTCTAAATCGCATGTGAAAATTTGTTATTGAAAAATAAATCAAATCAACAATAAACTTAACTCTAGAATAATTGGATACTACCTCTTAAGAGTAGCTGCATAAACCATTCGACCTAAACTCCGAATTCTTTTATTCGGTTTTAATTTTATTCACTAGAAGTGGCATCTTTTTAGTTTACAACATGAGCTCAACCATTCTCTTTATATATTACTATGGATAAATTATTAATGATAATTAACAAGCAAGTATTAAGACTAGAAAGTGCTATTTGAATAAAATGGACTATGTAATAAGAAAATAATATAATTAATTATCAAATGTATCATACATAAAGTTAGGCGTAGAAATTTGATTTTCAATTCTAATCTTCAATTTTCTACAAAGCTAAGTAAAGTATATGTGTCAATGAGATTTCTTTTTTGAACTAATTTTTTTTTATGGCTCAAGATGACCCCACAAAGAGGTTCAATGAAATGGAAGGATAATCTTCTACTTATTAAAAGGAGAAATTTAAATAATCAACTTGTTCTCTTCTAGGGAATAAGGAGAGTTGGATGATAATGCTATCAACTCAATTACTCAATTATTGATAGAAGAAATTAAGTGACAAAGATAAACAGGCAGCATATAATGCAAGAAAGTGGACCCAATAATCAATAGGACATTATAACCACAACATTATGGTGGGATTAATAGCTTATTCATACACGCAATGCAAAAAAAAAAAAAAAAAAAAATCATCACCTCCACCCTAATAGATTTATTTTATAATTTGAGAATATGATTGTTGCATTTGCGTAAAGTTTTAGTATTTGTTGTCAAGGTCTTTTGCACGTGAATATTTATTCTTTTATTTAATATATTATGAATTATAGTTAAGAGTTAATATTGGTACACCATCAATATAATTTTTTAATTTTATAAATAGAATATGTGTCACTGTATAAATACATTAATTTAATAGGGTTTTAATACACCCAGTTGAAATTATTTTTATTAATCTTCTTCATCAACGATTATATTTTCATCTATATTGCTTGTATGCATGCATACATATAAAAGATTTTTATTATATTTTTAAATTTCTTATATATCATATTCATATCAATTGAGTTAATAGTTAGGAATAAAAATATCATATGTTTCTTATTGGTGGATTTATGTGAAGAAAGTTTAGATGAAATTCATTTTTATGAATTATTTTTTAAAAATTTCAAGTTTTTTTAGATTAATTATTATTAATATTATATGAAATAAGGAATATTCTAGCCATTTTATTTGAAATGGCTTTAAGAAAATTCTAAGAAAAAAAATACAAAGTAGTTAAGTGTTAAATTTTATATTTTAAGAGATAAATTTATTTCAAATCACATGATGCATTTTACTATTTACCAAAAATTATAACATATAACAAATCTATCAAAGTTCTATTAATAATGTAAAGAAGTGATATTAAAGATATAATTTTAATAGAACAGTCGAAAAAAAAACAAGGTTAAAGTTCAAAATGTTTGTAGTGGCATTTTTAGGATCAAATTGGCAGTACATATTTTTCTGAATTGGCAATAAATGAGTTATAGCATACAAGTACAACTAGTTCTTCACTGACTCAAAAATAAATTATCAAACTGAATTCATAGAATGAAAAACTATAACATATAATTAATACACATATAACGTATTGATTGAGAGTAGATGATCATAACATGTGTAAGGGAAAAAGCGTGACAGGTCTATCTCCGAGTAGGTCAAATACTTACAATGTCATTGTTCATAATTAATTTCGCACAACTCTTAAGAGTGATTTTTTTTTCTTAGAGAACTCGACTTGTTTGGATTTCTTTTTTCTATCCATTTAGAACAATTCTGTCCATTAAAATTCGGAATTGTTGAAAAATCACGTATTTATTGTTTTAACAATATGAGTATACTTACATATCGTATTTAAACATTTGATTTAATAATTGATGACGATTATATTCTTAAGATAGATTTAATTTTTCTCTTTTTCAAATAAAAAAAATAACATGAGCATGTGTCTTGGAATAATATTAAAAGGATAATCTAATTTAAGTAAAAATAAAAATAAAAGATGAGTTAAATTAGGGAAAAGAAAGTAAAAATATTAAAAATAAAAATTGAATTTTAATTTAATTGATTTATACAATTAATTTTATAAAATTACATTTAATATATTTAAAATTTAAATTTTAGCAGCTACAATCTTTTCTTTAATCTTCAAACTATAACCAAGCCTGCTTTGTACAAAAAAAAAAAATTGAAAATGAATAAGAGGAGGTGAGGTGAAGGAAGAAAGGTAGGTAAACATCAAGGAGAAATGGGGCACCGTGTAATTGCTATTATGGGGAGGGGGTGAAGGGCACGTAATTGATTTATGAGAAGACCTATCACATTTTGTTTATGTTAGTATGTATTTTTGCTTGTCTTTGCCTTGTCCAAAACAACAGTACTTTTACTGGTTTGTTTTATGCCCCCCCAACCCGCCCTCGTGTGCTTTGCTGGCACAAAACTTCTCTCTAGCAGTTGGATTAATGGAGATGCCCTGGTTCCCCCACTTTCCCACCATTAAAAATTTCCCCATCTTTGGTTGTATTTATTCATCACATAGCACCAAGAAACTGATAGTTTTTCTTGTAAGAAACATAAAGCACAGAAAGCTACAATTGCAAAATAGAGTTGCAGAAGAATTTCATGTGATGTTTAGAAGATTTTGTCTGTGAGAGAATAAAGCAATTTGGATGCCAAACAGATCCAGGAAGTTATTTAGATTGAGATCTTAGTTTCCTTAAACATAGGATTCCAAGCAGTACTCAAAAAAAAAATTTTCTGCATACTTCATCAACAAGCAAATTAATTAATTAACAATAAATATATACTCTTTCAATAATCCACTTGACGGTTGGCATATTATGAAATCTATTTTTTATTATCAATTTCAGCTGACAGAAACAACAGCCAACAATCTGGGTTTCTCTGTGCTATAACTTAAGCAAAGAATCTTGGCAGACAAAAAAAAAAAAAAAAACCCTCGTGGTGTACTGTATCATAGTTTTTATTCGAAACTTTGCATGGTTTCACCTTTTGTAGTTCATAATTTGCTATAAATAATTGAAAAACAAAAGATGTGTACAGAACATTTTTCAAGTTTCTAATCTAATTATTATTGCTTGTTACAAAGTTGAAACCGAGCTGTACAGAGTGTGGCAGGCGGTTTGCAAAAAAAAAATAATAAAAAAAATGTTAAGAACATGTTAAAAATTAATGTTATACCAATTTGTTAAAGAAGAAAAATATAAAAACAATAATCAGGCACCGTCCAACCCGGTGACATGGCGGAGTTATAGCTGTCTGATCTCTCTCACTGAGTAAAGCCCATTATTCTGGGAAGTAACATCTCAAAAGAGGAGAAAGAATGAGAAGGTTGCTTAGCAGAAAGGGCATGTGAATATGGGACTCCCATCATATGTCATCCATGTGGTTTAACCTTCCAAATTACCTGGCACTAGCTAAGCAACCCACGAGTTTATTCTATCTCTTTTTTGTTAATTTTAATGTTATTGATGATCTGATTACAAGTTGTTAACGTGATCAGAATCATATATTTCAGAAGAAGCTAGACAAACATGGAGAATTTTTGGTCGATTGATAATTTTTGTTCTCAATCAGATTAGATCATTTTGTGGAGTACTTGGAGAGAAAAATATTAATGTGTTAATTTAATATGAAATAGTGTGTACTTAAAATCTTTAGAGAAAGAGCTCAGGGTTGACAACCCGAAAATGATACCTAATGATGGTATTAAAAAATAAATTATCGAAAACAATCGTATGATATATTGATAAAATATTAAATTTTAAATAATTTTAAATATAAAAATAATAAAAAGGCAAAAGGTTGAGATCCCTTGATTATGACCCTCCAACAAAGGCTAGAACTCTGTTTGAAATTACTTGTACAATTTAACAATTGGTCTAATTAATTAACATCGTGAATCATGATTTGATAATCAACAAGTAGATTTTTCATGTGATTAAAAAGGTGAAAAACTGGGAGCAGAGAAGCACGTGGAAGGGGCGAATATCGCAAAGGGAGAAAGCAGTAATAAATTGAAGAATCACAGTATTGATCGAGGCACTGCCCACTGCACACTGGCCATGTCCTGATCAGACATTTGGTTGTCGGCATCAAGCTATAACGGGAAATTGTATGTGATAGATCACAGTTCTTTGTCAACCTCAATGAGTCAAGAATCCATCTAAAGCTCTGCAACCATTTGCTTGCATTTTGTGGTATATGACAATGGGTTAGTCCAAGCTGCTGCCATATCTCTGATTTATATAATTTCATGTTTATCTACTTCACTGCATAGTGAATTTCTAGTAAATTTTTTTTTTCTAGTAAGCATGGTCACCTGGATAGCTATAACCATGATTTTTTAAAAAATTTTAATAAATAGTACGCGTCTAAATCTTTTCGAGCCCACCACCTGGAACAATATATCCAGCATACATGCATTAATACTCAAATGGCATGACCATGACTATTTTTAATTTAAGCAGACTCTTTTTCACAATGATTTATCTGTAGCTCTTTTGGAAAAAAAGAACAGAAAAAGAAACACTTGAATTCTCGGAACCCATTGGACTTTTTAAGGCAAGTAAGCTGAAGAAAATTACGCACATTAGGAACATCTATGAGCCCAAAACTACCTAGCTAGGCTTTGGTTTGAATTTCACAATCCCAATTCTGTCCAAAAGAAAAACAAAAGATTTTTACTTCTACGAGAAGCCCAATTATCTTTAGCTTCTAGCAAGCTAGTTTCAGCTTTAAGCCCGTTAATTTCATCGAAATGATTGTTTCTCCACTGTACAAAATTTGTTGTCTTTTTAGAAAGTAAATAAACTAGAAATTTAGAGGTTGCCATGGTCATCTTAAATATTTAAAATTGAAAAAAAGAAAGTTTTTCAATATATTTGAATAATAATATATTGTAAACCTTTCTTTATTTTATACATATATGACTATCCATATCACTTTGAATTAAATTATTTTAAATTGGAAAAAATTTAAATTATTTTAAACTACGTTTGTTTCTTAAAAAATTAATTTTAAAAAAATGATTTATATATTTTTTATTATTTTTTTTATTTAAAAAGAAAAAAATTAACTATTCAATAAAAAATATTATTAATCAATAGAAAATAAGAATTTTTTTCAAATTGTTTTTTTTTTAAATGGGGATGGAAATTTCAAAAAAAAAAAAGTTATTCATGGATTACTTGTCAACTCCGTAAGCTTAGTTGCATTTTTTGAGTTTGAACTTAACTTAATTTATTCAAAATATTTTTACATTAATAATTTTTTTAAAATTTTTAATTATTGAAAATATTAATACAAAATGTTTCTATTTTGAATATTATCAACATAAATACTTTTCACATTTTAATAATAAATAGTAACAAATTATTATTTTAAAAATAAGTAAATATTAATAATATAAAACATATTATTTTTATTAATTTAAAAAAGAATACTATTTAATAATTTTATTTGACAATATTATTATTTTCATAATAATTTTTAATAATGTGGTTATTTTGAATCATTTACTAATATTTTTAAATTTAAAATATATTGTATTATTAATATTAAATGACAACTATTTTATATTACTATTGTAATAATAAATATAAATAATACTTTTTATCATTTAATAATAAATTTTTCAAAATAAAAATATTATTATTTTAATAGTATAAATCATTTTTAATAAATATTACTATTTTATATATTTTATAATAAAAGAAAAATATAATATTATTATTTAAACATTTTTAAAATATTAAAATAAATAATATTTTAATAGTAAATAGTATTATTTTATGTCTTTAATATTAATATTCTATATTAATATCAAATATTACTAAATTTTTTAAAAATGAATTTTCGTTAAACAAACTTAACATTAGATTTGATTGTTTTTTCTTACATTTCAAGGTTCATTTAGATTTGACACTTAAATTATTTGAACTCAATCATCTTGAGTTTAAATTATTGAATTTTAAAATCAAAACAATTTAAATTTAAGTTTTTTAAATTCAAAATTTTAAGTTAAGTCTTGAATATTTTAAGTTTGAATTGGAGAAGTATGAATTATTGATTTTCTTAATCAAATTAAGTTACATAAAATTTTAATTTAAGTATATCTTTCAAATTTTTCAAACATAAATCAACATTACTGATTGCATTATATATAATGGAATTTAAAGTATTCGATTTTGAGACATTCTAAGTTATATCATCTAATTATAAGGAAACTTGGCTTTGTAAACTTGAGAGTTGGATAAGGATGTAATGGACAATATAAGACTACTCCTTTTTAGTGACTTTATCTCATGTCTTGATCATATATGACATGTTGAAAAACATTGATCCCTGTTACAACATTGGCAAGGACCATTCCCTAATTCTAAAAAGAGTTTAAAATATCAAGGGAGATTAATAATCTGTCATAATCTTATTACAAGATTGACACTAATAAAAGGTTTTGTTTATGCCAAACTCTGATGTGGGGTCATTTTTAGAAGGATAAGACAATAGAAGATAGTGGTGAGAGGCAAAGACAATAAATGTTCTTTGCGTTTGCATTCCAACGCATAAATCAAAAATTAAAGTGAAAGAGGTCAAAAAGCAAAAAAGATAAGAGATTAAGATAAGAAAAAACCTATCATAATATTGCTTAAATACCTATATTTGTAGATGAGAGGTAATGGGTCAATAAGGGATAATAATGACGTAGCTAAGCTAATGTGACATTGAGCGTGTTAGGTAGGCACAAATGTTTAAAATACCCCCGATTGTTTGCTAAAGGCCTCTAATGAAAAAAAAGGCCATTGTGCCTTTTAGACAACTATATGCTTTCAATATTCTGTCCTTCCACCATGCAATCTGAATATCAATCTATTGGGCATGCTATTAATTCATTTCACATAAGTTGACCAACTTAAAAAAGGGAAAAGAGATATCCGATCTCCTATGGCCAACGTTGACATAGAGATCTACATCAATAAAATTGGCATTTTCTTATAGACCGAAGTAAGGTGGTGTGAGCCATCCTAATGAGTGTTTGATCCTGCATGCATGCTTTAGCTTGAGTGCACAGCTGATTTGAAGGTTATCAAAATCTCATTTGTCTGGGATAATCTAAGATTAGGATGGGAGCTCGTCTAGTTAATGTGGGACTTAGATGTTTTTTTGAAAGTTTAGATTCAAGTCCCTTTTTTTAAGTTCTGGTGATGAATCAGTTACCGATTCACTATGCTGGTTTTGTTTGAGGAGTTATTCGATCTAATCTGCTTGATTGGATCTAGGGGTTAAGATCACATTAAATTAGGAGAGAGGTAGTTTAGGTGGTAAAATTTAGAACAAAAAGGTAAAAAAACCTCTTCCTATGGCACTCTAACACGTGGCATAATCTAGACCGCTTGTCTAATCTGAATCACGACAATATAAAAGGTTATTAGGGCTTACATTTTTTACTTTTCAATTTTTTTGCTTTCCATTTAATCTAGATTTTTTTACCTCAAAAGCTTTTCTTCTTTTCAACCTTATAATTCTCTTTTTTTCACCAACTTTTTTTATTTTTTTTTGTACATTCTTTATTCATCATGTATTTTAATTTTAGTTCTAAGGAGGTCGGTAGCTTTAAGGTTGAGCCTAAAAGAGGTTAACTTAGGGAAGACGATGATGACATAGTTCATCAGTCATCGGAGGTTAAGATTTCAAAGGACGATCTACTAGCTCAACGTCATGTCTAAAAAGAGGCAATAATGAAATGATGAGAATGCTCAGGCAAGAGGAGAACGTGTTCCAAACAAAAAAGAGCTATGTGCTCAGATAGATTTTGAATAAAAGAATCCACTTATTTTCCTTATTTCCCAAGTTAGTCCATCTTTTATGGTTGACCTTTCTTCATTTTTGACTATTTTTCCTTTTGAGGTTTAGTTTCATCAGTTTTCTTCTTATTTTGCTCTTCAACCCATAAATGCCTTGTTGTTTCTTCATTTTTCCTGGGTTAACTTTTGTTGACATTACTTCTTACATCAAAGAGTCTCTTTTTTGTTATTTTTCCTTGAAATTGTGTTGTTCTCGACCACTACACTATCTCATAATCTTATTTCTGCTCAAGTGTCTAAGTCTTTTGACGATTAAAACTCTAACAAGGAGAAAGGTTTCGAAAAAGAGCAGGAGAATAAGGGTGCCACTAATGGGAACATGATGACAATGAAAGTAGTTCCTCGAGGTAGGATAAGTTAGCCAAGGTTCTTACATATACTTTTTGCAACCTCAATATAACCCTTAAAAATGTGATAAGGGAACGAAAATGTTGGGCTAATCCTGAAAACTATTATAACATGTGTTCATCTTATCACGTCCATGTTTTGGTAACAAACTTTCATTTTTCAAAGAAAGGTATGGCATATTGATGCTGAACTCCTCAGATTGGGTTATCGATAAACTAGAGCCACATCAGTTCTGAGTATATTGGGATTCTTTTATGGTTGGTCTAAGGTTTTCACTTCATTGTTTATTTGTTTTAATTTTTAATTCTTATAATTTAACCATCACTTAGCTCACCCCCATTCTATATGGTATATAATAGGTTTTATCATTTTTTGTCAACATATAAATAATTTTCTTGATCTTATTCTATTTAGGAAAATTTTTTATTAAAAAGTACCCCAACAATAAAATGTGATATTACATCATAACTCGTCCTAATAAGAAACTATTCATTGATTGCCTGAGCTCTATCAAAAACTGAAAGCTATTTTTCTTTTGCCTTTAGAAACAAAAACCAAATAAAGGTGATGAGATTGAGGCCGAGGCCAAGGCCAAGGCCAAGGTCGAGGTCAAGGCTTGGAAAGTAATAAATTAGCCCAGCTAATTTATAAGCATGCCAATTACTCTCTTTGTCTTAGAACTATCAAATCGAAATAAAATCATGGAGTATACCCATAAAGAGAGCTCATCATAGATGTCCATAAGTTGACCTCTCTCGAAATAATAAATGAGATAAAACACTAAGGTAAATGTGAGGTAACCTTTTAGGATCTTTATTTTGTTTGATTTTTATTTAACATTTAGATTTTGTAAAGATGACTACCAATAAAGACTTCAACTTTTTCATATTTCAATGCGAGCTCAGGCTTAAAAAGGCCCAGAGCAAAAATATCCAGCTCAAAGTCCCCTCTTTGTGAAAAAAATAAGGTCATCAACCCCACAATGGTTAAGTAATCAAACTCCTTCGCTTAGCACTCCCTTGCCAGTAAAAAATAAGATACCATAGCTTACCAATTGCTCTGCTCGATAACACATTCTCTTACTTTGAACTTTGAATTTTTAAATTATTTTTCATTATACGTAATTATAGATTGAAATAGGTTGAACTCGTAGATTATGTTCTTTCATATAAATTTTTCAACCTTGGTCTTTATCATAGTGGCTAAAGCTTCAACTTTTAGCCATTTTGTAAAGTAGTCTACTGCTATGAGGATAAATCTTCTTTAGCTTATGGCCAGGGTGAATGGTCCGAGGACATCCATTTTTCATTACATGATGGGCGAAAGGCTGATAATGAGAATGAGCTTGGTAAATAAAAAATATTGTATGTGGGTAAACCTTTGGTATTTGTCACATTTTTTATCAGGTCGATCGTATCCCTTCTGATAATGGGCCAGTAATAACCTTATCTAAACACTTTATAGGTGATTGACTGAGGTTTGAGGTGGTTCCCATATTTTTTTTGTGGATTTCTCTCAGGATGTAATATTCTTCTTCGTCATCCATACATCTTAGATAAGACAAACTAAAAGATTTTTTGTATAACTTTTCATTTATCGTCGTATACCGAAGAGCTTTTCTTATCAATACTTTAGCTCAGACTCTATCATTGGGCAATTCTTCTATAGTCAAATATATAACAATTAGGGTCACCAAAATTTTTTTCCTTGATCTATCCTAAGAGCTTCTTTTTAGTGCTTTTTTATGCCAATTCTTCCACTAGAACTTGATCTAAATTCTCAATTGTTATTTCAGAGGTAGACGAGCATTTGTCATCGAATTTTCAAACTTCGTTATTTTTTTTACCTTGACTTTTTGAAAGCTGGCTATAAAGGCAAGTGCCTTATCTAGATATCTCTAGAGTTTTTTTTTCTCGAGCTTTAAACTCACCATTTATCTAACCGACCACCAATTGAAAATCGTTATATATGGTGATATACTAAACATTCAACTCGATTACTAATCTTAAACTGACTATCAGTGCTTCATATTTCACCTTATTATTGGATACCTTAAATCCAAACTTCAGGGTATATTGATATTATAATCCTTTCAAGTTAATCAAAATTAGGAAAGCTCCATTACCATTGCTTGTAGCTGACCTATAGACAAAAAGTTTCTAGTTTTTTTTTCTATAGCATTTTTGTTTTCTTTAGAATGGTTATCATAATAGGCCAACGCGAGTTCTTTAACGAAATTTGCCAACACTTAAGACTTCTGGGCCAACCTAAAAAGTATATATAAGTCAAATTTAGTGAGCTCTATTATCCATTTAATTAGTTTTCCTAACAATTTTAGCTTCTGTAAGATTGCTTTAATGGTTGATCAATCAGTATGTGTACCGTGTAAGCTTGAAAATATGGCTTGAATTTCCACCCAACGTGATGACTGTATAAGTTAATTTTTTTATTTTGCGATAATTTATCTTCGATCTTATTAATACCTTACAAAATAAATTGATCTTTATGCCTCTTTTTTTTTACGGATTAAGACCAAGCTAATGGCCTAGTCTATGGTTGTTAGATATAAATATAAGATTTCACCAGACCTAAACTTAGAGAAGATGGGCAAAAAAGATAGGAACCCTATGAGTTTGTCAAATGCTTTTTGACATTGAGGTGCTACATGAAATTAGAGATATTTTTAAAAATTTTTAAAAATGGAAAATATCATTCAATCGATCCAAACATGAACCTACTCAGGGCAGTTATTCTTTCAGTTAACCTTTATACATCTTTTACTGAGATCGATGCTTTTAATATCCAAGTTTGCCTGGGCCTTTTTTAGGTTCATCTCTATCCCTCTTGTATTGATCATATAATTAAGGAGTTTGCCCGACGTGACTCTAAAGGTACACTTACTCGAGTTGAGCCTCATGTTGTATTTTTTAAAGTGTTAAAGGTCTCTTTGAAGATTTTCAAGTGCTTGGCAAAGTTCTTACTTTTGATTATCATGTCGTTCACATATACTTTCATGTTATGATCAATATGATTTTTAAAGATTTTGTTAGCTAACCTTTGATAGATCACTCCCACATTTTTTAAGCCAAAGGGCTTTATCTTATAGCAATAAAGGCCATTCTCAATGATGAAAGCTATTTTTTTCTCATCTTTTTTTAACATCTTGATTTGGTTATAGTCAGAGTAGGCATCCATAAAGCTGAAGAAGCCATACTCGACATTGTCATCCATTAGCATATCTATGTTAGGGAGAAAAAAAAGTCTTTTGGGCATGTGTTATTAAGGTCGGTAAAGTCAACACACATTTTTTATTTTTCATTATGCTTTTTAACCATGACCATATTGGCTATCCATTCAAGATAGTAAACCTCCATAATGAAGCATGTTTGCAATAATTTGTGAACATCCTCTTTGATAGCCTTTTGTCTTTTTAGGGTAAAAGTCTTTTTTGCCAAACTAGCTTCATGTTCAGGCTGATGTGCAGCTTATAGACCATTACCTTGGTATCAATCTCAAACATATCGAACAGTGTCCATGCAAATAAGTTAGCATTATTTCTCAAAAACCAATTTACTTGTTCTTGTGTTGAAGTTTAATTTTGATCTGCATGTATTTTTTTAAAATATTTTCCCAAAATGGCATAGTCATAAGGTCATTTGTTGACTTAGGTCAATTTTCATTTGGGTCAAGTCTTTGGTCAATTATTTTTTTTTGTTTAGTTAAGTTAAGACCATTTCTTACGAAGATAGATCTCAACTTGATAATCAGCATATTGTTGATAAGTGATTAGAACATATAATGAATGGAATGTGTTTCCCATTTCAATTTTTGTTTTGGCTGGCGTGTTAACTCGGTCCAAATGGCTTGTAAATATTTTTGCCGACTTAAGAGCCCGATCACCTTCAAAATTATTTCAAAAGTTTAAAAAAATGAAACAAAATATATTTTTTTATTGGAGCTATTGAAGTTTAAGAGCTTTGAGCGACTTAATAGCACATTTTTGTTAGGTCAATTGTATATTGTGAGTTTATAGTCCTATTTTCTTGATTTTATTTAGTTTATTTTACTTGTTTTTCTTCTTCAACATTCTTAGTCTCACGCAGGCTACCAATCTGCTTTTCAGTCCTTCATTTCATTATCATGATGTAACATTGTTGCACCATGGACTAGTTTCCCCTCACCTCTCCAACCTTTTAATGTGTAAAAAAATTTACTTTCAAATGAGGAACTAAGCCTAAAGCCACATAACATATTGGTTAGATCAGCTTGATATCATATTGTAGACAGATAGGATGTCTATTATCATGAATTCTATAATCGAATTATCCTCAATTCAGTTCCTAGGAAGATCAATAGTTTAATAGTCCCTTTCACTTATACTTGTTTGTTCTCAAATCCTACTAGAGTTGTGGTAATCGGTTGCAATTGATCTTTCTTAATTTTTATTTTTTTCATGATGGTGTAGTACATGAATTTGGTTAAACTCTCATTTTTAAATAGGATCCTCTTGACCACATAATTATATACCATGATCGTGATAACTATAGCATCATTATAGAAATGTTAGATTCATTACAAATCCTCCGAGCTAAAAGAGATTAGCTCATATTTCCAATCTTTTTCTTTTTTTATTAAAGAGCCAATGGCCTTGATCGTACCTAGTTTAAACTTTCTTTTGGTCGAGTTTGAACTTTCTTAGTTATCACATTAATTACCCTAGCTATTAACCTATTATTGTTAGGTCAGCCATCTTCTTATCTTTGTTTATTTCTTCAAGTTTTTCCTCTTCTATTTGTCTCTGGCCTACCTTCCCTGTCTTTTATTGGCACCTTTCGATCTTATCTATAATCTAATTTATTCTACTCTTATTTTTTTTGGTCTATAAACTTTCTTAGTTGACCTATTCTAATTAAAGCTTTGATCTTATTTTTTAGGTCGACATAGTTCTAAGTGTTATGGCCTATATTTTTATGAAAGGTACATCTTTTGGTAGGATTCTTCCTCATATTCTACTTCAATGGCTTCAACCATTTGAGCTTTGGATTTTTCTCAATTTGCGTCAAAATCTTTTCCCAAAAGGTATTCAATGTAGTATAATTTTTTTCTCCACTGGGGCTTTGGGCCTTATGTCATATTCTTCTCGAAGAAGGATCATAGAAATATTTATCTTTTTTACAACCAAACAGAGGGGATAAGCCTCTTTTACTTTGGTTATTTCTCATTGTAGTTTTAGCATTTATGTATTTTTAGCTACAAATAAAAAGTCGACCAAAGTCTTAAGCAGTTCTAATATAAGGTCAGCTTTAGATGGTACTATCTATCATTGAGTCCACCTGTCAAGGTAGCTATAACGATCATTTATTCTAGCTCTTTTACTTGTAAAGCTTTCACGTTAAAATGCGTGACATAATTTTTTAAGGATTCATTATGACCTTGGTGGATCGACATCAAGCTTAATGTCATCTTTTTTAATCTTCAGCTGCTCATAAATCTGGACAGAAAAGAGTGGCTGAGGTCTTTAAATGTTGTAATTGATCTTGGTTTCACACTATTATACCAGGATCGAGCTGCGCCCTTATGGGTCTTGGTGAAACCCTTACACATCAAAGTTTTATTTGCATCCTACATCATTATGTTAGTTCTATAAAGTTTCAAATAATCAAAAAGATTAGAAGTACCGTCATAAGTTTCTAAGGTTGGCATTTTGAACCCTTTGAGAGGTATTACTCTATCGATCTCTTTAGTGAAGGGCAAGGTCTTCAAAAATTTGAGCTCCTCTTTAAAAACCACTGCCTTCACCTCTAGCTCTTTTTTCATAGCATGTATTCGAGCTTCTAAGTCTTTATTTGGCTAGGGCTCTTGGTTAGTTTATTTTGATTTTTTGGGTTGTGGCATATGTTAAGTTAGGATAGGATGATAGCGAGTAGATGTGTCAAGCTCTTCTTCTCTTGAGGCCAAAGAGGCTCTCACCTCTTCATAGGTTAGCTACATTTTCATAGCTTCTCAGCCTAAGGTGGGGTTATAGTCTGTAACATCTGTTTAAGAGTTTGTATCTGCTTGATTAGGGCCTAGAATTGCTTTATGGTCGAACCAACTTATTGTGGGGTAGGTTGGTCCGAATGCTGGTTATTATGTGTCTCTGTTTTGGCCAAAGCAACCTTCTCTCCTTCCTCAAAAGTTTTCTTTTTATTATTGTTAGGTCAGCCATCTTCTTGTCTTTGTTTATTTCTTTGAGCTTTCCCTCTTCTATTTGTCCCTGGCCTGCCTTCCCTGTCCCTTGCTGGTGCCCTTCCTTCTTATCTCTAATATAATTTATTCTACTATTATTTTCTTTGGTCTACAAACTTTCTTAGTTGACCTATTGTAATTAAAGCTTCGATCTCATTTTTTAGGTCGACATAGTTTTAGGTGTTATGGCCTATATCTTTATGAAAGGCACATCTTTTGGTAGGATTCTTCCTCGTATTCTGCTTCAATGGCTTCAACCATTTGAGCTTTGAATTTTTCTCAATTTGCGTCAAAATCTTTTCCCAAAAGGTATTCAATGTAGTATAATTTTTTTTTCCACTGGGGCTTTGGGCCTTATGTCATATTCCTCTCGGAGGAGGATCATAGAAATATTTATCTTTTTTACAATCAAACAAAAGGGATAAGCCTCTTTTACTTTGGTTATTTCTCATTGTAGCTTTAGCATTTATGTAACTTTTTGCTACAAATAGGAAGTTGACCAAAGTCTTAAGCAGTTCTAATATAAGGTCAGCTTTAGATGGTACTATCTATCATTGAGTCCACTTGTCAAGGTAGCTATAACGGTAGTTTATTCTAGCTCTTTTACTTGTAAAGCTTCCACGTTAAAATGCGTGACATAATTTTTTAGGGATTCATTATGGCCTTGGTGGATCGACATCAAGCTTAACGTCATCCTTTTTAGTTTTCGGCTACTCACAAATCTGGATAGAAAAGAGTGGCTGAGGTCTTTGAATGTTGTAATTGATCTTGGTTTCACACTATTATACCAGGATCGAGCTGCGCCCTTATGGGTCTTGGTGAAACCCTTACACATCAAAGTTTCATCTGCATCTTGCATCATTATGTTAGTTCTATAGAGTTCAAATAATCAAAAAGATTAGAAGTACCATCATAAGTTTCTAAGGTTGGCATTTTGAACCCTTTGAGAGGTATTGCTCTATCGATCTCTTTAGTGAAGGGTAAGGTCTTTAAAAATTTGAGCTCGTCTTTAAAAACCACTGCCTTCACCTCTAGCTCTTTTTTTATAGCCTGTATCCGAGCTTCTAAGTCCTTATTTGGCTAGGGCTTTGGGTTAGTTTGTTTTGATTTTTTGGGTTGTGGCATATGTTAAGTTAGGACTAGGATGATAGCGAGTAGAGGTGTCAAGCTCTTCTTCTCTGGAGGCCAAAGAGGCTCTCATCTCTTCAAAAGTCAGCTACCTTTTCACAGCTTCTCGGCCTAGGGTGGGGCTATAGTCTGTAACATCTGTTTAAGAGTTTGTATCTGCTTGATCAGGGCCTAGAATTGCTCTATGGTCGAAACCAACTTGTTGTGGGGTAGGTTGGTCCGAATGCTAGTTATTGAGTGTCTTTGTTCCGGCCAGAACAGCCTTCTCTCTTTCCTCCAAAGTTCTCTTCTTATGAGGCATTGTTTCATGCTTGACTAATTAATGGAAAAGCCCCCTACCTGACGCATCAAATGTCTATATTGAGTTCTAATGTAGGGTTGTTCTTGAAAGGACAAGAGAATAGAAAAAGTGGTAAGAGACAAAGGCAGTGTGTTATATCTACGTTTGCATTTCGACACGTAAGTTAAAAATCAATGTGAAATAGGTCAAAAAGCAGGGATTTAAATTACGGTAGCGGTCACGTTTTCGGTCGCATCGCATTTGTCACGGTTGCGGATATAACGGAGACCTTCGCGGTCATTGCGGCTATTGCGGTCGTGAATTTTTTTAAATTTTGCTCAATTTGCTATAAAATATAATAATTTTAATTATTAATCATAAAACCTCTTATTTTATAATTTTAAAAGTAATTTATATCATATCATGTGTTTTATTTATTTAAAAAAATATATTTATAGTAAAATATTCATATTTAAAAAATTATTTATATGATAATTAAAAAATAAAAAGAGATAAATAAATATGTAAAAAATAAATAATCATAACGAATAATATATTTAATTATTTAATTATCGTATTCATCAAATTATTATCGAACTATATTATGTATAAATCAAATAATAAGTGATTAGGTATTCATAAATTAAGTAAGAGCATTATTATTTATGAATCAAAAGAATCGTTTTTTATGACCTTACAGTAAATCAAACTTGACAGCCTCCATGTTATGGACGATTTTCAACAATAATAACCTCAAGTCTATTTCTCCTGTCTCTTGACTAAATTGCATAGATCCACACAACTTTTCATCCCTTCACTTTGCATTCAATAATTTTTTTTCTCCAAACCTTTATCCTCATCCCCATCTCTCAGTTCTCTTTTTATGTGGTGTGTGCTATCTGCTTGCTTCTATAAATCTCAAGTTTCACTCTCATCTCTTGTCTCTTATTTCAAGTCTCAGTAACTCTTGCCTCCTTTTATTAATGTAACATAGCCCAATCTAATCCCAAACACACAAAATCATGACAAATTTGGAAATTAAAAAAAAAAGATAAATTGAGTGTTGAATTAATTGTTTATTTTAAATTGCATATATTTGATTTTGATTGAAATTGAACTTGAGAGAATTGATTTTTTTGAAAGTTTAAGTTTTGCGGGTTTTTTTTGCTGAATTTGTAAATTAATGTTTATTTTCTTTCTTGTTGTTTTTATTTTAAGTTTTTAAAGAAAATCAAATGATATTTTTTTTGAATTTTTGAATGAAAATAGGAATAGTGGCAATAGCGGTAATAGCGGGCAATAACGGACCGCTATTGCCGCTATTCACCGTTATATCGCAATTCACGGCCGCGATTCAACTGCTATAGACGAAATTCAAATTCTCCCCCGTTTTTCTCCAATAACGGTGGCGGATAGTGGCGCGACCGCGAAATAGCGGCCGCGACACCGCTATCCGACCGCTATTTGAATCCTTGTCAAAAAGGGAGAAAGATAAGAGATTAAGGTAAAAAGGAACCTATCATAATACTACCCGGATGTTCATATTTATAGATGAGAGTTAGTGGGTCAATGAGGGACAATAATGATGCGGCCGAGCTGATATGACATTAAATGTATCAGGTAAACCTGATATATTATGTCGATACAAATGTCCCAAATATCCTTTGATTTTCTGTCAGGGGCCTCTAACGAAGAAAAAGATCATTATACCTTTTGCATCACTAAAAACTCCCAACAGTATCCACGTAAATTTGCTAGATCAGAGATTGTACACTTGACAGAGACATATCATATCTCGTTGGCAAGCACTTCCTGCAGTCCTCCAAGATTAAACATGATACCCCAATCCTGGAACATTGCGCAATGGAGTTGAACCAAATTTCAAGTTCCTTCTCATTTTTTTAATTGTTTGTTTTCCTTCTGCATCTAAAACCCACGATGCATTTCCGTCCATTCAGAAGAAAAACTCAAATCACTGACCAATAATGATTCAAGTCTCAACACACTACATTGAGACACTGGTGTACTTTATCATCTGATGAAGTCTAAGAACTGCTCTATTGGACAGAGTGGAGATGATTGGGAGTTGGGACTAGGGGATGAATTGTGTCGCACATTGGTGAACCTAAAATGTAGTTCAGTTTATCCATACAGTCATTCAATTTTAAAAGGTGATATCTAATAGGTTCGGATTCAAATCCATGTCTCTGCAATCCCTTTATCCCTCGGTGTCTAAAGATTGTATTGATAGTCAATTTCTAAGGACATTTTGAAGAAAAAAAAATAATGGTAGGCCTGATAAGTAAACACTCTTGAAAAGGGAGTTGCTATCGAGCAAAAGTATCGAAATAGGAACACGTGCTTAGTTCTTTCAAAGGAATGTTGTTCCTGAAACTGACTCTTCACCACATTTGTCTAAAATTCTCATCCACGTGTATTTTGTGGCAAGCATACATCTCTTTACACAAAACTGTCCCTACACATATTATTGCAGAATGATATCATCTTGTACGTCTAAGTTACTTAATATACAATTCAAGAGTTTTTAATTTTCTTTCTTCCAGGGAATTCAGACTATTACTAGTTCTATTGTTGGTTGCTTTTATCCCTGAATTGATGTCCATTGGGTTATTGAGGTAAGGATTGAATGAATTTTAATATAAGAGGGCTATAAGTAGTGTTTGAGCTGCCAAAAGCAAGGAACTGCAGTTCGGTAATGATAATTACCTTCAAAATTTTCAAAAATGAAACATTAGTTTATCTGATATGGTCTTAAGAAAGATCAGTTTAGTACAAGAATTTCATTTCCAACCTTTTTCTGTTTATTACAAGAACTTCTAAAGGTAAATGCACTCACAAAAGAGATGCTAAAGTGTGAATTCATCAAAAGAAGAGTTGATGAAGCAAAAGAAGAACATAACATGTTGAAATAGTACTCGAAATGGAAAGAAAAATGGAGAAAGGATTGAAATGTTGAAGTTGCATTATTGGAGGAAGAGAGCTTAATTCTATTTTCAAATGCCATTATTGAACCTTTCTATCACACTTCATAGAGATAGAAATAACATATAGTTTGAGAAAACTTCAAATATTTCACGTTAAAATGTCCATGTGATACCAGACAAGCTTTTTATTCTTTGTGATGTATTTTTTTAAAAAACAAAATCTGGCTCAAAATTTGCCCCTGGATTCAAGTATATGCTATTGATTAGACCACCATACATTGGTGTTTGGTCTTCCATTCAAGTTATTAAAGGAGGTTGTCGATTTTCACCAATCTTGACGTTCATTCCACAGTTTAGACTGATAAATTTTGAGCTCTTTAGTGTCTCCAGACACAGCATTCTCAAATGATTCTCCACATTAAAGAATTTGTTAAAAATGATCAATGGATAATACTATTATTAGGAACCTAGAAAACACTTCAAGGACAAGAATGTTGTTGCTGTAGCAAGTGGCGAGAATCATAAGGTGGGACGTGCTTTACCATTTCGCTGGTGGTTTCTAATGAAGTTGTTCCATTCTTGTCTTTAAAGAGTTGTTCTGTGTTTCTACTTTTATCAAATTAAAAGAACACATGTCTAATTTCTGGAAAAGGACATGAAACCAGCTTTCATTTCAGGAATCTCTTTATGGTCTCTTTGCGATAAGGTCACATGCTCATTTTTTAGAAGAGGATATGCGTGGAAGCATCAGCTAGTCATACTCACCAGAAAACAGCATGTTTCTTATTCATGATTTTTCTGTTGACTAGTAAATATTGCAATGGTTCACGCTGTGGTAAGATATACTCAAAACTAACAGGATAAAGCTTGTGATGATTAATCAGATTAAGTGATTGTTCTATTCTTCAATAGCAACAAGGCTGCTTGTTCCGTGGTGTCTCATGGTGGGCAGCTATCAAGCAAGATTAGCTAGTTATGGATCATATTGTACCTTTTATGGTGCATCACTACTGAGATTTGGGGGGTACGGGCCTTGGAAGTAGACGTATGGCACGGCAGGATCAACTCCATGAAGCTAAATAGTGAAAACAGACAAGGTCATGCCAAGGTGAACTCTGAACTAGACTCAAAAGCTGCAACCTTGCTAGTTGAAGAATGTGTTGAATATGTCAGAAATGTCATGTGGGGAGAACTCTGTGTTAACAAATGCTTGTATGCCTTATCCTGAAAGAAACTCAGGAGAAATATTTTTGTCATTGAAATTTGAGAGAAATCCATTGAGCTCAAAGGTGCATGACCAATTACCACAGTTTCAACTTTGCAATCTGTCCTTTGCTTCTCTTGTCATGGAAAAGGATCTCCGAAAGCCATTGGAATCGGTTCTTGCCGAGCAGCCTTCAATAAGCAATTACGGATAGCCTAGCCTATGAACAGGATCTAAAAGCAAAAGCAATAACATATCTTAACAGATCTTGCAATTGTAAAAGTACTTTATCAGTTTATCTAAATTTAACTTCATATTTCCTTGATTTCTGCACTGACATAATAAAACTCAACATCTGCCCCCCGGAGACTTTAATCTCCAGTAGACTTTTCTGTGTAATGGAATGTTGTACTATGCTACAAGAATCCGAGTTGGCCTGATTTTTGGTCTAGTGCATGTCCACTCAACCTTGTTAGTGGTTCTTATTAGCACTAATAATGATGTGATTGGTTGGTGTATTGTTTTCCTTAGAGAAACTACGCATATGACTTAGAGAGGGTTTCAAACTAATTAAAATGGAAAAAACTGCTCATTTGAGAATACAAACATTCATAAATCTATGGTGCTCCAAATAATAATAAACGTGTTGGTGCTTTTAGTCATATGCCTTTGGATGACAGTCCGTTACCTCCAATCAAGGTTTTGGGGGGAGTTCTATAGGTAAAAGACATGCGTAATTGTTATTAAGCAAGATTTTATGTTGCCCGAAAAAAATAAGATGCTAGTCATTCGAATTGCTGATGGCAGATACCAAGGAAAGGTATGTTTTCAATCTACTGTTCACTAACCCCTGCTCCTGTCTCCTTTGAATCATGAAACGTAGGGCAAAAAGTGTTTTTCTAGTGGTCCTCCATGCCACTGTGATAAGGCTCAAATGACTTTTTTAGAAATTTTTAGTAGTTGGTTGAAGCAGAAAGCCCATTCCACTTTAATCTAAATAACAATTGACATTTAGGAGGAAAAAAATATAGAAAAAAATAAAATAGTGCCAAGGAGAGACTGCTGAGTGCTTGGTTTCTCTATATATTGAAGAGCTTATCAATTGAAGATACACACAAAAAAGAGGCTTAAGAGACATTGCAAAACATGAAGAGTTTACTTAGAGGTGCAATGGCTATGGAGAACCAAAAGCCTTACATTTCTATGCTCTTTGTGCAGTGTATCTATGCAGGCATGGCCCTGTTTTCAAAAGCAGCAATTGCCAAAGGAATGAACCCTTATGTTTTCGTGGTATACCGACAAGCCTTTGCCACTGTCGCCTTAGCTCCATTTGCTTTCTTCCTTGAAAGGTTACTTGAAGTACCTAATATTTCATACTTACATTAACCCTCAGTCTCTCGCATTTTTCTTATTTATAGTTTGGGAAACTTCTGATTTGCAGTAAGCAGACCTCTCTATCATACAATTTACTCTGCAAGATCTTCTTAGTTTCCTTATGTGGGTATGTGAACCGGATCTTAGTTGATGTTATATTTCAATATCGATGCATATTTGAATCTTCTAACAGTCCCTTATAAATGAAAATTCAGGCTCACCTTGAGTTTAAATCTCTACTATGTTGCAATCAACTACACCACTGCAACATTTGCAGCTGCCACCACCAATACCATTCCTGTCCTTACCTTTATCATTGCTGTTTGCTTAAGGTATAATAAGAAAAAAACATGCCAGCACAACAAGATATTATTTCTGACAAAGAAGAAAATATGTTTAAGATCTCTTCCAGGACTGACTTTGAATATTTCAGGATGGAAAGTATATCCATAAGACGACTGCCAGGAATCTCCAAGGTGTTAGGTTCAGTAATCAGTCTATCTGGAGCCTTGGTGTTTGCTTTTGTTAAGGGGCCACCTATAAATTTCATGAACTGGTATCCAGCAACTCAAAAGCAAACTTCAGACTCTCTGATTAAGAGTTACTCCGTTGGAGAGTGGATAAAAGGTTCTCTTATCATGATTTCAGCCAATACAGCTTGGTCCTTTTGGCTTGTGTTACAGGTTGATCTGAATTAGCAATACTCTCTTTTTCATTCATTATGCCTTTTCTCCCCCATGTTTTTTTTTCTCCTATGCCTTCTTATTTTTCCTTTGACAATATGTTTTTGATCTTAGGGTCGCATAGTCAAGCAATATCCAGCCAAAATACGTCTTACTGCTCTACAATGCTTCTTTAGCTGCATACAATCCACATTTTGGGCCATTGCAGCAGAGAGAAATCCATCAGCCTGGAAGCTTGGATGGGATGTTCATCTTCTCTCTGTAGCCTATTGTGTATGTTAATCTCAAGCATTATCACTTGTATTCATGTGCATATGAAAATAATTACTGAATCCATCAAATTAACATAGTCTTTAGAAACGAGAAACAACGATCAAATTCTTCTCTATAAAAATCATGAAGGCTTCATTAAATTTATTGAATAAACTTGAATGTCATCGAACCAATTGTTATTTACCTTTTCCAGCACCCTAAAGGTAGAAAAATCAAGTATTTCTTCAAGTCTCTTTCAATGGCATGTCCTGGAAAAGAAGTCCTTTAACCTATCAGTGCAAATTTGTCGCACTAGATGGTGGAAATCCTTTTAATTTGAGCCTATCAAATCAAACTATAGTGATTATATTACCTCCATATACCTTCAAAAGTAAATTCTACATTATAGTTGCTTATCTAGATCGGAAATTTGGTCTCCCAGAGCCTCTGCCTATCCTTTTGTCACTAGACCATGGCCTTTTCAACATATATACATGAATTTACGTTGATGAACTCGTACACATCTATGCAAACACAGGGTTGATCGTATAGATGAGCCTCTTTAGCTGACTGTAAAATGATCATGGCAGGGTGTAATTGTCACTGGCATAACATACTGGCTGCAAGTCTGGACTATAGAGAAGAAAGGTCCAGTTTTCACAGCAATTTTCACTCCATTAGCTCTTGTAATAACAGCAATCGTCTCTGCATTCTTGTGGAAGGAAACCCTTCACTGGGGAAGGTGCATACTATTACTCTCTCTTTTTCTTGTACATGCATGCATGCATACAACACGTATGAAGACATGTAAGTGCACACAAATAATATTATTTAGTCTAAATTAATATATATATATATATATGCATATTAACATGTGATTATGAAAGCATGACCGTTCATTTGGTGACATTTTCCAAATATTTGATTTTATTTCATATCAGCAACGGCTAGCATATAAAAATTGAGAAAGGTCCATATTTTTTTGAATATCATTGATATTGCAGTGTTGGTGGGGTTGTCCTGCTGGTTGGAGGTCTTTATAGTGTGTTGTGGGGGAAGAAGAGAGAAGATGGAAAAGTGGTAACAAATGAACAAAATGCAGATACTAATAAAGAAGAAATTGTACTGGAGTGCATTACACATCAGTAATTGATGGGACTGAAATTGCAGCAAGTGGCTTTGGCCCTTTGATGATGAAATTTCGCAATGAGAATCCTCAGGAAGATAATACCACGCTGGATTCATCCAACATATCTCTTTCTTTTTTCCCTGCTATTTGTAGCTTCTCTTCTGTCTTTATTCCAACTTCTTTATATTCCGAAGAACTAGGTATTTGTATATTAACTTTGCTATGTCTTCAAATTTCAATCCAAATGTATAATTGCAAGGTTTTCACTAATTCTTCAGTGGATGAAATATCATACTATCATCAGATCAAATAATTTATACCATTAGCTGTAAGTAGAAATAAAATGGTCAGAGTTTGACTCCACTGAATATTGATCACTTCAGGCCATCTTGTTCATGTCACCATAATTCAGGGATAGCTGTTATCATTAGTGTGATTTTGGTAGGTAAAAACAATTGAAAAGGAATTGGCTTGCTCCTTGTACAGTGAAAATTTCTCCTCCATGTTTTCTCTTTCCATGCATCTCCATAGAGAAATTCCTTTGAGATTTCTGTTTGTAACAATGGGAGGCCCTTCCATTTCACCAAGCACACCCACTTTTACACAGGCCAACGTTGGATTGTCGAACATTTTATGTCCAACTAGTCCAACCATTCATGACTAAGTAAAGTGTGAAAAAATATGATAATGATTTTATCCTAATTGTAATAGAAATGAAATGCAAAGAACAATTGCTAGTGACAGCTACATCAGCTAAATCCATTTATGGGGGTGGCCTTGATAATGGAACATAACACACGAAACACAAAATTCAATCCACTGTCAAATAGATTAGAAGGGAGAGACAGAGAGACATGATTATAAAATTCAATCATTATAATTTTTACAATTTCTTACATTTTTTTTATTGTTTTATTTGAGGAAATTTGAAAAAGATCTGAGAGCAAAATCGAACCCTGGCACAACCCGAGAGCTAATTAAGTTAACCTACTTGTATATATTTGATTCAACCAGAAACAATATGACGCACACACCAATGACCAAACAAAGATTGAGAACTATACCACAGAAAGGGTATGGCTTTGTTGAATTGAGTAACGTGTCTCGAAAAATTATCTTCGACACTTTCTGATTTTTTTTTTTTTTTTTCAGCTTGTTTGCTAACTAACTCAACTTCCAACAAATTGCTCAATCAGTCTAAAAATTATATAAGAGTCTGCCTGTTATTGCAATGAATTTAGTGTGGAATTTTCTTTAATTTGATACCAAATTTTGGTATAATACAATAAGTTATTCGCTAAAAAGTTTAAAAATTTTCAAACAAAAATTTAATAATAATCCAAATCTCTATCGTTTTATTACAATAAGTTAAGTTTTTAATCATTTAATTTTATCAATTTTAACTCTGATTAGAAATCTCTATCATTTTATTACAATTGATTTATAAATACAATGAGAAAGTAGATTTCATGAAGAGCCCAAAAATTGAACGGCCCAAGAAACTTTCCCACTATTGTTTCTGTTATATATATATAAATATATATATTTTTTTTGTTATATATATATATATATATGTATATATTTTAGCAAAGAATGAAGGGAAGAGATTAAGTTACATAAAAAGAATCATATTTTTTTTATTATTGATTTTAATAAATTTAAAAGATAAAATTAATTTTTTTACTTGGTTTTCATATTTTTTAAATTTATTAAAATTAATCATTAAAAAATATGTAAAACTAAAAAATTTTACGTTTGTATAAATTCATTTCTCTTAAATATTCTTGAATGACTTCTATGAAAATAAAGTTTATAATTAGGTAGTATGTATAAATACTGAAGAATGATGATTAAAAGTTAATAAATAGTCTTTGAAACAAAAAATAAACAAAGGAATTTGAATGATTAAATTTAAAATCAATGTCTGAAAATTTATCTTGGACATCCCAATGCTATGAGATGGACAGTTAATGCGAAAATTTACCTATAGCATTTGAATATCATGACTTAGGTATTCGAATGCTCTTGTTGTAAATTAAAAAATATTGTCCGTTAAACAAATGACTTATTTAAGTGATTAAGAAATTTAATTTTTTTTAAGTAATGTTTTAATTTTGAGTTTTATAAATAAAAAAAAATAAGCGTCGGAAGAACTTATTTTTTTTTATGAGATTTGATTAGATTTAATTTTATATTAATTAAAATTTAAAATGATTATTAAACATTAAGAGATTTCAAACAAAAAAAATTTTTAATTTTTTATTTATATTGCAAGAGGTGTATTTCTCACTTTATTTTTTCCAAATCTTTTTTTCAAAACTTTGACGTGGCTTTCGTGGAATCAAGGCAACCATACATAATAAAATCAATTTGTCTCAACGTGGATAAATTTCCATTACATGATTTTTGTTGTAGACGCAAATTTATTTGACAGAGAAACAAATCAAGTAAAGAATTAATGCCTAAGGATATGGGCATGCCACATGCCGCTACATTAATATCATTTTAAAGAAATATTGACTTTCTATATTTTACATATAATATATTCCTTCCTTTCTGTCTCCTTATTCGTTTGCTAGGAGCATGCATGGCTCAATTTGGTTTAGTTAGTTTGAAATTGATTTTGCAATCAAACCTCAAGTTTGGTTTTGGCCAATCATATTTTTTAAAGGCAAATCAAACCATATGTTTGGTTTGTCTCGATGTATGTGGAGATTACCAGATCAATCCAAAACTATTAGATTTTTAGATACCATATAGTATACATTTGAGGTGTCAATTAAACAAATCGGCTGGATTATTTCAGTTTGAAGGATATTCTGGTTTTTTTTCAATTAAATCACTCATATTTGGTATTCTAAGTTATTTGAATTCACATTACTTCGAATTTAAATTATTGAATTTTAAAATTTAATTAATTTAAATTTAAATTAATTTTTTAAGTTGTTTAAATTAAAATTATTTTAAATTTTAATTATTTAATAGAACACGTTTAAATTGATATTTTAATCAAATCGAGTTAGACGACATTTAATATATTTATAGTGAAGCTTTTTAATTTATAAATAAAGTTAAGATGATGATAAATATTTTATTTTTTAATTATTTTTTTAAATACATAAAAGATATATTTTATTATTTTAATTTTATTTATAAAATTAAAAAATATCATTATCAATATATCTAATAATTTTTTATTTTTAAAAGGTTAATTCTTTTTCTTTATTCACTCATTGGCCAGCTTCCACAAAATTCAAGCTTGATTTAAATAGATGAAAGGATTTCAGTATACCATAACCATAAGAATCATTTTATGATTGGATTACAAGTATTTTCAATGAGAAACCAAAAATCCCACTTAAACCTTACGTGCCACCTTTTGATTGGTCATTGGTCGTACGTGTCATCTTCCAAATTGATCTCTGCCTAAACATGTATATCAATCGTGCTTATGAAATTTTCACCCAAAAAGAAACATGGGGTTCTTCATTTTACATATTTGGTTACTTTATTTATGAGTGAGAACATGGAAAATGATGTCATTGAGAAGGTTGAACATAAAAATATCAGACAAGTTGATATCCTAACATTAATCATGCGAGCTTTGTTTTTTATGTATTTATTTATATACATTTCAATTTCACATATAAATGTCAACAGTAATATAGATATTATCGATAAAATATTAAATTTTTAATTTTAATAATTTAAATTTTAAATATTAATAACTTCAAGGACAAAAATTCTCATTTAAATGAACATTATCTTTCCTATATATGTTAGCTTACCTGCCAAGCAAAGAGATGCTAATAATTTTTTCTTCATATAATATTCAAAAAATCATAAGAGGAATTAAATACCCAAAAGCTAGCTAGATACAGCTTGGAAAGTAGTAGTAATATGTGGTGAGAAGATTATGAGTTTATATTTGATATATTATCAATATATAAAATTTATATATTGTTAATAAATTAGATGATATCTCTTTATTAATGAGTAAATATTAATTCTTAAAATAAATATATAAAAATTAATATTTTTTTAAAAATTTATTCATTAATGAAATGAAATCATCTGATCATTTTATTAATAAAATGATAGTATTTTATTAACTGACAGTATATAAAATATATATATATATATTGACAGTATATTAAATATAAATCCAAAGATTATATAGTAATTATCAAGAAGTGTGATTTCTTTACAAAGATTAACATACTTAGATTGCTTGGACTTTGGGGTGACTAGGTGTTTAAGCAAGAAAAACCATTTTCATTTCAATTATTTTCTGTTTTGGATCAGCATTAATCCAAGTGGAGATATCTTTTAATGTTTTTGACAAAATCAGCTGCGTGTTTGCTACTTAATTATTGGTATAACTTAATATTTTTTTAAAAAATATATATCTAATTAAAAATAAAAAGTAAATTAACTTAATTTAGATGATGTGTGCACACGTATATACATACATACATATTAAATTTGTTCATGAATTTAGCTGAATCAAATCTTATTCGATTGATACTTCTCAAAGTTTATTTCATTCGTCTGTTGAAATTAACTATATTTATTATTAAAATATTAAAAACATATTATTAAATATATTTTAAAATTAAATAAAAATAATGATCTTATAATAACATATTCCAACGGACTATATCTAAACTTGAAAATTATTGTAAAGACTCGAGCCCTCGAGTGTGATCTTCTGATCAATGGGTAGGTCCAATGCTTACATATACATGTGTTTTTAATATATGTTTTTTAATATGACACCATATAGATTTTAATGAGATATTATATGGCTATTTTATTACAAGTTATAATATAATAATAAATTCTTAATGAGTGTTTTTTTCACTAGGTAAATTGGACACGTAACCATTACAAGCATAAAGAGATAAATAAATAAAATCCAATTTAGATATGATAAGTGCTACATGCCAAAAGCAGTTGATTGATGGATGAAAATAAAGAAAAATCAAATCCAACCATGCATCTTCATTCTTCAATTATACCTAGCACTCTAATCCTCATAATTAGTACTTTGATCCTCATAATCAGTGACGAATCTTGTGAGTTAATTTTGGAGAGGCCAATTAATATTAATTTTTTTTCATAAGACTTCTAATATCATATATATATTATAAATAGTATATTGATAATATGAAGGAGTAAGTTCATAAAATTATAAAATAAACATACTATTATAAATTAAATTTTAAAGAGTACCAATATTTTTAAATTAATGGTAAAATATCTAATTACATAATCTTTCAATGAATTATGAAAATTTTTATTATTTTGATAATTTAAAATTAAAAAATACAAATAAATCATTTGTTAAACAATATATTTTATCAAAATAAGAAAAATAAGTATACTTTCTACAAGAATGAAATTGAAATTTTGAAATTCAAAGTTATGATCAAATCTTTTATAAAACAGTTTTTTTTTTTTTTTTGAAAAATAAATTGTAGGGCAACATGAAATAAAGATTTAGAGTAAAATTGAAAGTAAAACATGGAAATGAGAAATTATAGTAAATTATAAAAAAAAAAGAGAAAAAATACTATATGATTTTAGTCTTTATTAAATAAAAAATAAATATAATAAATATTAGAATAAATATAATAAATATAGAATAACAATATGATATTAATACTTTTTAAATTCCAATGCAAAATTAGATTATAAAACTAACAAATATATTAATAAATTAATAATTCTAATTTAACATAGGCCAATTGATATATATATATATATAAGGGTTTTAAAAACTTTGGGGGGCGAGGTCTCTTCAAGTTTAAAGGACGATCTGCCTTAGCTTATAATCATTTGAGTAAACACTTTCTCTCTCTTTTTCTATATATATATATATATATATGTATGTATGTATGTATGTATTAAACCCATCATGCAAATGTCCATCCCAAGCTTTTAAGGCATAATATTTATTTGATGCATTAGTTTTTTTCCCCACCAAGGTTTTGCTTGGTAATAAAAATGAAAAAAGTGAGAATGAAAAATATATTAATCTAACGATTAAACTACAAAATAGGAAAGTGGTTATGAATTTTAACTATTAAATTAATAAGTTTTTCATTATTGCTTTATATCTTTCTTCCTACCAAGTAAAGTCTTACACTATGTTTCGATTAAGGGGATGGGAAGGAAAGGAAAGGAAAATAAAAGAAAGTAATGAAAATAGAAAAACCAATTCTTTATTTAGATAAATTTTTAATTTAAAGGAAAGAAAAAAAAGTGAAAACCCAATAACCTTTGATTTTTCTTGTAATCCTCACTTTTCTAATATTTTAATTAGAGGAAAAGCTAAAGAAATGAAAGTTAAAAAAATTTTATTTTTATAAAAGACTATTATATTCATATTTTTATTATGACATTCAATTTGATTATATAACTTATAATTCCTACAAAAATAATTTTCTTTAATGAGCATTTTATATAACATCACAGGTTATAAATATTTTATGATTTTTCAAGTCTTAACAACAAAACAAATCAAATTATTGTCAAAATAAATTAAAAAAGTTGAATTAAATACAAAATTAAGAATAAATCAATAACTAGCTAATACATACCGTAGTAAACATGTTCAATTTTGTTTAGAAAGATTTATTTATATAAGCTACGTAGCATAAATATAGAATAACAATATGATATTAATCCTTTTTAAATTCCAATGCAAAATTAGATTATAAAACTAACAAATATATTAATAAATTAATAATTCTAATCTAACATAGGCTAATTTATATATATAAGGGTTTTAAAAACTTTGGGGGCTATCCTTAAGTTTAAATTTAAAAGACGATTCGCTTCAGCTCATAATCATTTGAGTAAACAATTTCTCTCTCTTTTTCTCTCTATCTCTCTCTCTCTCTTTCTCTCTCTCTCTCTCTCTCTATATATATATATATATATATATATATATATATTAAACTCATCATGCAAATGTCCATCCCAAGCTTTTAAGGCATGATATTTATTTTATGCATTATTTTTTTCCTCACCAAGGTTTTGCTTGGTAATAAAGATGAAAAAAGTGAGAATGAAAAAACTTATTAATCTAACGATTAAACTACAAAATAGGAAAGTGGTTATGAATTTTAACTATTAAATTAATAAGTTTTTCATTATTGCTTCATTTCTTTCTTCCTACCAAGTAAAGTCTTACACTATGTTTCGATTAAGGGGATGAGAATGAAAGGAAAGGAAAATAAAAGAAAGTAATGAAAATAGAAAAACCAATTCTTTTATTTAGATAAATTTTTAATTTAAAGGAAAGGAAAAAAAATGAAAACCTAATAATCTTTGGTTTCCCTTGTAATCCTCACTTTTTTAATACTTTAATTAGAGGAAAAGCTAAAGAAATGAAAGTTAAAAAAATTTTATTTTTATAAAAAGACTATTATATTCATATTTTTATTATGACTTAAATTTGATTATATAACTGATAATTTTTACAAAAATAATTTTCTTTAATGAGCATTTTATATAACATCACAGGTTATAAATATTTTATGATTTTTCAAGTCTTAACAACAAAACAAATCAAATTATTGTCAAAATAAATTAAAAAAGTTGAATTAAATACAAAATTAAGAATAAATCAATAACTAGCTAATACATACCGTAGTAAACATGTTCAATTTTGTTTAGAAAGATTTATTTATATAAGCTATGTAGCATAAAGATACATATATATATATGTATATTATATGTTACATTATAAAAAAAAGTTTTAATTGAAAAATAATATTATAATAAATTATTTCTTTTTTTTATTTATCTAAATAATAGTTGTTAGAATTCATTTCTTTTTTTTTCTTTATTAATTTTAACTATCCAAATAAGAAATACATATACCATTTCCTTTCTTTTGAAAAACTTTCATTTCCTTTCCTTTCTTTTCCTTTATTAATAATTATCCAAATAGAGCATTAGTGATTGATGACAAAAGTATTTAGTTAAGGAGAACATAAATAATAATTTACATTTTTAAAAAATCATTTTTTGTTTCTATTATTCTAAATAAAGTCAGAGAAAATGAAATAAAATACAAATGGAAAAAATAAAAAAATAAAAAAAAGTAAAAAAAGTTAAATAATTTAAAGAATCAAATTCAAGATTTTGTTTAAAAAAATGGAAAGCGTGGAAACTTAAAAATCAAGGAAAAATCTATATCAATTTAATTTTGAAAATCTTGAAGAAAAAAAATGCTAGATCAAAATCTTATATGTACCATTGAACTTATTGATTTCATTTCTTGAACCTTCTTCACTAGTTACTACTTTCAATAATCTAATACTTGGATACGAGTTGTTAGAATTAAAATTATTTGTGCTAAATCTGGACTGGAGGATAGAAACCTGAAATCTTAAGGCATAAGCCAATTAAAAGCAGAGTTATCTTTGGCGTTTGTGTTTCGATACTTTAGTCAATGACAAAAAAAAAGTGTGAGAGAACAAATAGGAAAATAAAAAAAATCAGAGGAATGAATGGATAAATTACTTAGAGAATGTGATGAGGCATTTAAACCTAAGGAAGGATTTGGTCAAGTTCAACAAACTATACTTGAGGTGATGAGTTTTAGGGCGATGTGACTCGATCCGACCTAATATGATTTGTTGACTCCTAATATCTAGACAATGTATCAACTTGGTCATATAGGTGTTAAATGGACTACCTCATGAGTTAGACTGAGATATGCTTCGATAAATCAAGTCAACTTGCCATTTTAACTTAACCAAATAGTCAATAATGCCCTTTTGACTTGTTGAATAATTTCTTGTAAAAAAAAAAAATCATGTTGTCCTTAAGACTTTGAAATACCCTTATCAAGAGCCCTAAATTTACTATAAAAATGATAATAAATAAACCAAAGAAATATAAAATGTAGAAAACATACTAAATTTATAATAAACAATCAATGTAATGACTTTGAATAAAAGAAATTAATGTCAAGACGATAATTAGGTTCCCCTTGTCTTAACAATATTCATAATCATATCATACTCTTAATAAAATTTTAATACAATTAGTTGCATTATGTTTTAATTCTTTGTTTTTTTGTTTAATTAAAGTCAACTAGTTTACCTTTTTCTAACTTAGGCTTCATTTGTTTTGTGAAAAATGACTTCCAAAAAATGATTTTTGCACTTTTAAGCATTTATTTGGCTAAAAATAGACTGATTAACAGAATATAAGATCATTTTTCAAAAAATTATATTACAGATTTGAAAAGGAGAAGATGTTTTTCAAAAAAAAATTATCTATAAGTAGAATTATTTATCAATACTTTTGAGTATAATTTTAATAAATAAATAATATTATATTAATAATTAATATTATATTAATTAATTAATATTATAAAAATATATTAATAAATAATATATTATCAATAAATAATAACACTATTAATATAAATATATTAATAAATATTATTAATAAATAATATTATAATATAATAACAAATAATATAAAAGAATAATAAATATTTTTATTTTAAGTATTTTTATGTTAACATAATATTTTAATGTTAAATATAATTATTAACATATAATTATTTTTTAATATTAATAATTTTAATAATAAATATTTCAATATACTTTAATAATAAATAATTTTTAATATTTTAATAATCATATTAATACTATTTGAAAAAAAACATATTTTTCAAAAAACAATCAAATAACAAAATATATTTTTCATTAACTTATTCAAATAATAAAAAAATTATTTTAATTCAAAAAATATAAATATTTTTTCAAAATTATTTTTCACAAAACAAACGAAAACCTTAATTTATTCCTATCCTTTAACCCACGACTTGGCAAATGTTTTTGCTTTTTCCTAAATTACTTATTGCACTACTTTGCAATATAGTTGGACTTTGGCCGCCTACAATTTTTGGTATTGACTGATAAATATTACCCCCTCTCTCTCTCTCTCTCTATGTATATATATATATATATACATGCTTTGTTTCTTTTTTTTTTTTTTCTTTATGCAGGCACTCGAAGAAAATTATGTTATAGCTATTGGTTCTCCTGTAAAAAAAACAAAAATCTATTAACTTGGAGCTATATAAGACTAGGTTTCTCTTTCATTTTATAAATCTCAAAATTTCAATGTGTGATATCTCTCTTACTTTATAAAACCAAGGAATTGTGTTCACATTAAAATCCAGGAGGTTCATTGGGATCCTTTCACCTTCATGAAGCACACAAAAATCAAAAGTCAAGAAAAGCTAGATTTCATAAAATTTTCTGAAAGCCAGATCTTCTCAACATCTAATCTCCACCTACAACTTTGACTAAGCTTCAAAAAATTTGAGATTAACCAACTCAGTAATTAATTTCTTTTTTTTAGAAATATATATATTTTTCTTGACACAAAAAGAATAAGTTTATAAAAGGGTATTACAAAATATAAAAGTGTTCATCTTAGGAGAATTTTAAATCGGACTACATAAATACCATGCATTACTTAAGTGAGAGTGAAGCAACTTGCACAATAAGGATATTGCATTTGACAGGTAACATATATATTTGAAATATTAGAATGGGAAAAAAATAAAAATGATATAATTATTATTTTTTAATTTTTTGATATACTTGCCCTAATCTCTTTATCCTATATATTTATTCTAATGAAAAAAAAAATTGTGTGCATGAACTTATTCGAATTCATAACCTTAAAATGTCAATAAAAAGAATTACAAAAAGAATTATGAACATGAGTTCCTTAAATTTTTAATGATTAAAAAAAAGTTTATGAATATTTTTATTATAATTTAAAGGTAGAGGTGTAAATGAACAGAGTTTTTGATGAATCATTCATAAATATGTTTAGTTTTTGTTTATTTATATTTGTTTATTAAATTTAATAAATAATTTTGAACAATATTTTTATATTTATTTATTAAACAAACCGAACACGAATAAAAAACTATTTGGTTCCCTCATATTCGTGAATAAAATTATTTAAAATTTATTTAAAACTTATTTGTTTATTGTTTGTTTGCTTTTTTTATAATAATAATAACAAAATTACATTTTTATCATTTATCTTAATCTTGTTTTAAGATTCGTCTATATTTATTTAGATTCGTTTATATTTGTTTAAAATTTATTTGTTTAAATTTATTTTGTTATGATTTATTTATTGTTCATGAATATATTCGGTTTTTGAACATATTCAGTTTCTGTTCATTAATTTACCTTAACAAACAATCATGAACAATATTTTTATGCTCATTTATCAAGCGAACTGAACATAAATAAAGATTTGTTTAGTTGTTTACATTCGTGAATAAAATTATTTAAAGCTCGTTTAAAATTCATTTATTTATTATTAGTTTGTTATTCTTTTATAATCATAATAAAATTACATTTTTATCATTTATCTTAATCTTATTTTAAGATTAGTTTATATTGATTTTGGATTCGTTTATATTTATTTAAGGTTTGTTCGTTTAAATTTATTTGATTATGATTTGTATATTATTCATGAACATATTCAATTTTTATTCATTTATTAAACTTAACAAACGATTTTAAATAGTATTTTTATGTTTATTTATTAAACGAATTGAACACAAATAGATGTATGCTTGATTTATTTATATTCGTAAACAAAATCGTTTAAAGTTTGTTTAAAACTCATTTATTTATTATTTATTTACTATTTATTTATAATAATAACAAAATTATAATTTTATCCTTCATCCTAATCTTCTTTTAAGTTTCTTTTATATTCGTATGAGTTCGTTTATATTTATTTAGGGTTTATTTGTTTAAATTTATTTTGTTATAGTTTGTTTATTATTTATGAACATATTCATTTATATATATTTTGATTACATTCGTATAATGTTCACGAATTAGTTTATTTAACTTAATTGAATTAAACCCAAACAAACATCCTGTTATATAAACAAATTAAACTTGCACGAACAGAACAATTTTTTGTTGAACACCTATCGAGTCTAAACACTTTTACAAATAAACGAATAAACCACAAAAATACGTTTGTTTGTTAATATTCAATTTATTTATAACTCTATTTAAATGTTATAAATGCTATTTCATTATAATAAAATATTTAATATAATACTTAAATTTTAAAAATTTTTAATATAATATTTAAAATATAAATTTATTAATAAATATAATAATTAAAAGATTATTCATTTATCCTGAATAATCATTTGAAACTAGTTACATTAATATTAATGTCACAATACTTAATACATTTATAGTTATTATAAAAAAGAACTTTTAAATATAAAAATTTTTTTTAAAATTTAGTATTATATTTAATATTTTTTTATAATTTAAAAATTATTTATATAAAAAATAAATATAAACAAAGAGACAACAATTTAGATTTGAATTGAGAAATTTAAAGTAAAAGTTTAGTAAAAATTAAAGCCTGCTTGACTTGAAAATTGAAGTAGGCCATAGCCATAGAGTTGATGGATCTTTCTACGCATTTCTCGAGTAAAATCAGAGAGCGCCGCTGGATGCATTGCTGGGACCATGGTTTTACTGCTTCGTTATTACTATGCCTTTTTTTTTTTTGGTATAAAATTGTAATTAGGCTGAGGCCTGGGGGACCATTAGATTAGTAGCAAAAACGCGTCGTTTTCTGTTTTGTTTGGTCAGGTAAAATGGCAGTTACACAACCGGAAAGGTCAACTCTCAAGGACAAAATGGTACTTTCGTAAGAAAGTTCCTGGTTAGTATTTCATCAGGAAAGTATGTCTTCATTTTTGTTAAAAAAAATAGAAGTTTGATTGCCCCATTTAAAGATCAATAATGATTGATATTTATTTAAATAAATTTTATTTTTATTTATTTTATATTAATTTAAAATTATTAAAATTTAATTATAAATAAAGTAACCATTAAATAAATTAATAAAAGCTTTTTATACTTTCTAACTAATAAAGAGAATCTTTTTCCATTTCATTAACTCTCACAGTGAAATTTAATAAACAAAATTAAAAAAATCGGACAAATTAAATTAAATGAAGAATTTCATAAAAATTGGAACCAGCTTTTTTAAATTTTTCTTAAATTTATGATTTATCTTTAAACCTTCTACCAATAAAATAAAATTACGTACAAAAACTTTCTTAAATCAATAACCTCCCAGGCCCCGTACTCACTGAGTTAAAAAGTCTGGCTTCGTGAACTAGATTTAATAAAATATTAGGAGTTTCGTGAACTAGATTTAATAAGGATTTGGAGTCCGTAGTTTTGCTTCTCTACAGAGAGAAAACGAAGGAGGTCGAGCGAAAGCGCGTCTGACACAGTGGAGAGAAGAACAAACAACAACAATGGTGAGCTATGCTTGCTCGCGATTCCTCCTCGTCTTTCCTTTACTGTTTGTTTATCGAGAAAAAAGACTATAAGTACTACTTGGAGAAAAGCACTTCTTGCTTTTTTTATCCAAGTTTTTGAAGTCCTTTCGGTGTATTCTTCTTCGAAAACTTTCAAAATCTGATGTCGTTCGTATTTTTTCGCTTCCAAAGATTTTAATGATTCCTTTTTTTTTTCTTCAATAGTTTTCTTCTCGGTGCTAAAAAAACACTACATTCATTTCTGAATTTTCTAAAATTTTCGTGATTTTCTGTTTAATTTGGAGGATAAATAATTAAATTCAAGTTTTTTATTTCTTAAATTTTTGGAAAATATTTTCTACAAAAGCTCTTACCTTTCCATCCTCATAGTTCAAAGATGAAAAAAATAATGGTTGAACACTGCGTAGGTTAAAGTCCGTACAGGAAGAAGATTTTGGGTTTTTTTTTTTTTTTTTTTGTGAGATTAGGGTTTTAAATCCCCGGCAAAGATGGTTTCTGCTAAAAGTCTGGTATTTTAGTTGCTTTTTTTGGTCCATTTTGATTGAGCCTTTTCTTTTATGAGAATCTTCTTTTCTTGCTTTGGGCTTTTCCTTCTATCTCATGTTTTCTCTTTTCTTACTGTCTTCTATATATTAAGTTTTGTCAGTTTCGAGTTTTTATAATTTAAGCTGTGTTTGCTTTGATTTTGCAGTTGGTGCATATGTGTCTGAAATCCCCGTTTTAGCAAATCATAATTATAATTTATGCAACCATTTTGGAGGATTTTAGGAGTAGTGGGAGTAAATGTCGTTCCGAAGTATAGTTAATGATGTGAGGGATGCTTTCGGCAGCTTATCTAGGCGTAGTTTTGAGGTGAGGTTGCCTGGTCATCATAGGGGAAAATCTCATGGCTCAGTGCTTGAGTTGCATGATCAGCCTGTGGCTATCCAGAATAGCCGCTGGGCAGGCCTCCCTCCTGAGCTGTTGCGTGATGTGATCAAGAGATTGGAAGCAAGTGAGAGTACGTGGCCTGCTCGTAAGCATGTTGTTGCTTGTGCTGCAGTATGTAGGTCTTGGAGGGAAATGTGCAAAGAAATTGTTAGATGTCCTGAGTTCTCTGGAAAAATCACCTTTCCAGTTTCTCTGAAGCAGGTTAGTTCTCTGAATTCTTTTTTTTTTTTTTTTTAATTTCAAGCCCGATTTGAACCGGCACCCAAACCTGCTGAATGTTACCTCTTAAAGGTGGTGGCTGAGCTAAGCTCCTAGTTCTCTAAATTCTTTATGCTCTTCTTTCTCGCTAACAAGATATATTTGTCAGATAATTAATTGTGAACTGATTAATAATGTTTTTGTTAAGCTTCTTGGTGGCGAAACCATTTTATTTTGATATAAATGTGTTTATACATATGTGTTTTAACTTCTAGAGTTGAATTTTCTATTATAGAAGTGGTGACTGACAAAGTTTTCTTTTGTTAATCAATTACAGCCTGGGCCGAGGGATGGAACCATTCAATGCTTCATTAAGAGAGACAAGTCTAAATTAACTTATCACCTTTTCCTTTGCCTTAGTCCTGGTAAACTACTCTTTCCCGTCCTTTAAAATTTGTTGGCTTAGTCATGGCCTACCTTCCTCTGGTGTTTTATATGTTTCCTCAGTGGCCTTGAGCAATAGAACTAATTAATTTTTACCACTAATTTTTCTTTGGTTACAAGTAACTATAGTAATATTAAAGTGGCTAACCAAGCTGGTCTCACCAGCTAACCTAACACCAACTCAATTGGTAATTTTACTTAAAAATTAAATTAAAGTTACAATAATAAAATGTAATTAAAGGTATTTATATCATTCACTTTTTAAAAAATCTAGCCACGCATCTGAGAGAACCATATGTTTTTTTTTTTTAAATCTAATTTATTTATCGACTTATTTTTTGTCACCCACATCGTGGTGTACAATATCTAGTAGTGTGGTTAATAATGTTTATTTGTTATTTTAAATTTCAAATTCTCTTGTTTATGAAGATGCTAATATGGCTGTGAAAAGCATCCCATACGTGCGGTAGTAATTCTTTGACTTGCAATCATTCTCCCTCTTGTTCCCTCTGAAGATGCCTTCTAATGAAGATGAATGTAAAGTGCAATAAACTATTTGTTTTAGCAGGCTGGAAATTCTTTCTCTAGCTGTAGGCTTGCATGTGTTTTGGCTATGTATAACCTTGTAAATCTGCTTCAATTTGATTGTCTTGATGACTCCTCCAGTCTAGTTAGTTTTTAAATAATTTGACAATTCTAGACAGTAAATGGCTACTTCTGATTCTAATGGTCCTGATGTATTTTTATCAAATTTAGAGTCATTTGATTCAAAAGTTGAGAGCCTGGTGGAAAAACTGATTATTCACACATTTGAGTTCATCTATTGAACATGAATGTGATGGAATTCCTTTGTATACTCGGTTGCTACACCTCCAGTTATTTCTTTTGGTAAATGCATGATTTCTTTTTGCAAGTAGTTTGATTCCAAGTATAAATGGCATCAGGGTTTGAGTAGATTTTCTGTTGGCATGCTATATGATTTGTGGCTGAGCTGTGTTGCACAAATAGAATCTGTTGTTATGTTCAAGTTTGAAGTTTATAGCAAGTTGTTTACTTTAAATTTTTAATAAGCCATGTATGTTAGGATTGAAACCCTATTTTCAGAAAGTGATAATAAACAACTACGAAGAAAAATTGGAATAAACGAGATTTATAGTGGTTCATTTTCAACGTGAGAGCTACATCCACTTGCAGCTGTTGCAGATTTTTCACCATGAAGAAAGAGAGATTCCCAAGTGTGATAACACCTTAAATTGGTGGCCCTCTAAATGTAAGCATAAATAGGGCAACCAAATTACATGTGTGAAAAACCCAAAATACCCTTGATGTTCTTACATATAAAATAAGGTCATTCTACGTATTTACTCTACCTAAGGGCAAACAATGTCAGGGTGTCTTAACATTGTATACATTGGGTTGGGTTCTAATGTCCTTATTTGCTGAAATGAGTTGAATTTTAATGCCTGTGTCTCCATGCAATTTAAACAAGGCTTGTCAGTCATGTCTGCTTCATGGTGGCCCGGGATAATAATTTTTGGTAGTATGTTTTTTACTTCCCTTGCTAGGAGGCGAATTATTTCTCGTATTTTGTCACCTTAATTCTAACTAGCTATAGCTAGCACATTATCATGCTGTTAGTTGTCTGACATACTGTTCTGACCTCATGCCTATGGGTATGTAACTTTTTGTTTTCTATTTGCCACTGTATTTGTTATGTAACTTTAGTCTTTGTTATATTTTGCAGCATTGCTTGTTGAAAATGGGAAGTTTCTTCTTTCCGCAAAACGAACTCGTAGAACTACTTGCACAGAGTATGTAATCTCTATGGATGCGGATAACATATCGAGATCTAGCAGCAAGTACATTGGAAAACTTAGGTAGGATTTCTGGTACCTTTATTGATGTTGCTATTTTTTATTTTATCTGGCTTTGAATGCAGAGATTGCTAATGCATCTTTTATGTATGTTAAATGCTTGACAATTTTGAGGAAGGCAATAGTTAACATTCTCCTGGAGATGCCCTCTACTTTGTTTGTAGCAAATATATGACTTTTAGGAACACCTTAAAGTGCAGTTTTCATCTACAGGTCAAATTTTCTTGGTACCAAATTCATAATTTATGACACACAACCCCTGTACAACAATGCTCAGCTTTCACCGCCTGGCCGGAGCCGAAGGTTCTATTCCAAAAAAGTCTCTCCAAAGGTTCCTACTGGTAGCTACAACATTGCTCAGGTTTCATATGAGCTGAATGTGCTGGGTACTAGGGGGCCTCGTAGGATGCATTGCACTATGCACTCAATTCCTGCCTCAGCCCTTGAACCAGGTGGCGTTGTCCCTGGTCAGCCAGAGCTTTTACCTCGATCCCTTGAAGACTCATTTCGGAGCATCTCTTTCTCAAAGTCAATTGACAATTCATCTGAGTTTAGCAGTGCCAGATTCTCGGACATTGTTGGAATCTGCTATGAAGAGGATGAGAGAAAGGAGAGACCTTTGATTCTCCGGAATAAACCACCACGATGGCATGAGCAGTTACAGTGTTGGTGCCTGAACTTTAGAGGTAGGGTGACTGTGGCATCTGTCAAGAATTTTCAGCTGATTGCAGCTAATCTGGCAGCAGCTGGCACCCCAACACCATCACAGCCAGCCCACTCTGACCATGATAAGATTATTCTCCAGTTTGGTAAAGTTGGCAAGGACATGTTTACCATGGATTACAGATATCCTCTCTCTGCATTTCAGGCTTTTGCCATCTGCCTGAGCAGCTTTGACACCAAATTGGCATGTGAATAGATGAAAAAGTGACATGTTAAGCAAATGGAACTTGTAGCTGGGATATTGGGTCTCTTTGCTTTCCAGCCTTTATAGGATGGGGTGCTTGTATGCTGTCTATGTACAACAAATATCCAGAGACTGGCAAGCACAGTACATTTGTGCGCCTCAGGATTCTTAGTTTTTGCCTTTTTTTTTTTTTTTTCCTATTTTCTCCGTTGTGGTAGATTGCTTGATTGCTTTATAAACGGTTTCATTGTATGTCTTCAGTTCAATCTTTGATGTTCTAATCATACTACCTGAAAATTAGAGTTGAAATATGGAAGTTCACTGCGTTCCGTCTCTCTTTGGAGCTCGGTCTTTATTATATTCGCGTTTCGTTCCAATTATGAACTTGCCAACCTGGTTCTAAGCAGCTACATCTTTTATTCTCATAATAAACGATTCAGATGTATTATTAATGTATTATATATTTGTTTTTTTTTGTAATTTTTAATTTATCTTTAAATTTTTATTTTTATTTATTTAGTTGAAGAAGATATTATATTCATAAAAATTTTTGAATCTCAATTTTAAAGTTTTTATTTTTATATTCATTTGATTGGAAAGGATGTTCATAAATTTTTTCGAATTTGCAATCTTAAAATCTTAATTTCAATAATGTCAATTTGATAATAAATTTTATGTTTGTTATTTAA